>NC_090401.1:42062910-42362910 GCF_036365525.1 Heterodontus francisci | reverse complement strand
ATGATGCAAAATAGGAGAGGGCCAAGGATAGATCCCTGGGGGATTTAGGACTTAACAATGGGTGGGTGAGAAACAAAACCATTGCTGGAGATGCTCTAGCTTCAGTCAGATAGCTAAGAATGGAATCAAGTGAATGTAGTCCCACTGAGCCAGATAATGGAGGTGAGACATTGGAGTAGTATGGTATGGCGCACTATGTCAAAAGCTGCAGGTGGTGGAGGATGAGTAGGGATAATGCACTATGGTCAAAAATACAGAGCATGTCATTTGTGATTTGGTTAGGGCCATTTTGGTGCTGTGATGTTGGTGGAAACCTGATTGGAGAGGTTCAAACTGGGTGTTGTTGAGAAAGATGGACAGAGATTTTACTATCAGGAAAATATTCCTCTGAAACACTGCTCCAGTGACGTATTTGTTTCTAGTTTCTCATGAAGGAAATGGGAATATAGAGTTTGGTGACTAAAGCTTATGCTGCAATACATTTTGTGGTCAAAAGAACTGAAGATAGTGCTGGGGCTGCATTCTTCCAGTATGTTGTAAGGGAGGATGTCATAACAAGAGTCTTGTTACTTGGGAATTACCTGCTTAATTTGTTGGTACTATAGTTATATGACGAAAAGGTAGGTATCTGCATTTTTATTGTTTGATTACTTTTAGTATAGAATACAGTGAGAGTAAGGTAAAATCCCAACATCTGATAGTTAACTAATTCTTTTGCTCTTTGTTTTCTAGATCATGTCTCCATTGGTGGGCTTGGGGACAGTTTCTATGAATATTTGATCAAAGCCTGGCTTATGTCTGACAAAACTGATGAGGAAGCCAAAACTATGTATTATGAGGCTTTACAGGTACATAACTCCACAAGTATTTGAAACAATGCTGCAGAACTCTACACATTTTATCTTAAAAACATGACAGCTTGAAGCAAGAGAAGGACAGTTAGTTCATGTATAATTATCCCATCATAGACATTCCCTTTCCCTATCACCAGTTGATTCCTTTCTTTATGGAACACTTCCTGGGAAAAAAAATAGGCAGAACTATTAATATTATTGAGAGATAAATTGAGTGAGACACTGAAAAAGTGAGATATTGTTTAACGAAGGTAAAGAAGCAAGTATGTCCTGAATAGTGTTTTAAATTTGCTTTTGTAAGTGAGGCTATGTGGCGATTGTGCTCATAAGGCTATTTATTTTTCCCATGGCCCCCCCCCCCCCCAGGTGAAGTAGATTGGCTGCGAGATTAATCAAATAAACTGGACAGTGCTGATTGGACAGTCTGTATTGAGGGAGACTATGAGCCGAGTTAATTCATGAATTTTTGAAGATGTCAGGCCAAGTCTCTAAGGCTTTAAAGGATGTAGGATCCTAGGCTTTATAAATAAAGGCAGAGAGTACAAAAGCAAGGAAGTTATGCTAAACCCTTATAAAATCACTAGTTAGGTGTCAGCTGGAGTATTCTGTCTAATTCTAGGCACCACACTTGAGGAAGGCTGACCAAGATATTGGAGAGAGTACAGAGGAGATTTGCGAGAATGGGACCAGGGATGAGGAACTTTAGTTATGTGGAGAGACAAGAGATGCTAGGATTGTTCTCCTTAGTTCAAAGAAAGTTAAGGGGAGATATAATAGAGGTGTTCAAAAATTGAGGGGTTTTGAAAGGGAGAAATTGGTTCCATTGGTAGGACGGTTGGTAACCAGAGGACATAAGTTTAAGATAATTGGCAAAAGAACCAGAGGGGAGATGAGGAGAAATGTTTTCATGTAGCGAGTTGTTATAATATGGAATGCACTGTCTGAACGGGTGGTAGAAGCAGATTCAATAGTAACTTGCAGTTTGAAAACATTTGCAGGCTAC
The DNA here is from genome assembly GCF_036365525.1 of Heterodontus francisci. Taxonomy (NCBI): domain Eukaryota; kingdom Metazoa; phylum Chordata; class Chondrichthyes; order Heterodontiformes; family Heterodontidae; genus Heterodontus; species Heterodontus francisci. Next base: position 42,361,053 of record NC_090401.1, on the reverse strand, counting down.
AACAACAATTTACATTTATATCGTGCCTTTAATGTCATAAAACATGCCAAGGCATTTCACAGAGCATTATAAAACAAAATATGTCACTAAGCCACATAAGGAGATAATAGGCTGATGACCAAAAGCTTGGTCAAAGAGATAGATTTTAAGGAGCCTCTCAAAGGAGGAAAGTGAGGTAGAGAGACGGAGAGGTTTTGGGAGGGAATTCGTAAGCTTAGGGCCTAGGCAACAAAAGGCATGGCCAGCAACGGTGAAGCGCTTAAAATAGTGGATGATCAAGAGACCAGAATTAGATGAGCGCAGATATTTCAGAGGGTTGTGGGGCTGGAAGAGATTAGAGATAGAGAGGGCAAGGCCATGGAGGGATTTGAAAACAAGGATGAGAATTTTAAAATCAAGGTATTGCTTGACCAAGAGCCAATGTAGGTCAGTGAGCACAGAAGTGATAGGTCTTGGTACATTAGCAGTTTTGGATGACCTCAAGTTTCCAGAGGGTAAAATGTGGGAGACCAGCCATGAGTGCATTGGAATAATCAAGTCTGACGGTAACAAAGGCATGAAGGAGGGTTTCAGCAGCAGATGAGCTGAGGCAGGGCGAAGTTACAGAGCTGGAAGTAGGCGGTCTTGGTGCGAATATGTGGTCAGAAGCTCATCCCGGGGTCAAATCTGAGACGAAAGTTGCAAACAATCTGGTTTAGTCTCAGACAGTTGCCAGGGAGATGGATGGAGTCAGTAGCTAGGGAATGGAGTTTGGAGTGAGAAATGAAAACAATGGCTTCAGTCTTCCCAATATTTAATTGGAGGAAATTTCTGCTCATCCAGGACTGGGGCCAGGATTTTATGGGGCCCCCTGAGATGGGGGGGGGGGCACAAGTATCGCGGCGCGGCGGAGAGCCCATTGCCTCCCCGTCGCCAAGCGATCTTCTCAGGGGCGGGATAGGCCAACAATGGCATTCCCACCCAGAAGCTAATTGAGGCCCTCAAGTGGCCTATTAATGGCCAATTAAGGACCTGGACCCGCCGCCGCTGGGATCTTACAGTTCATTCACGTTGCAACCCATGGTTACACTCTGTGCTCCAGCAGTAACCGCCTTTGTACACCTTTTGAGCCACACTCAAGTTACAACTGCTCAGTCAGCTTCCAGCTCACAGTAGTTACCTCTTATTCAGGCAATCACTTACAGCTGATTGATTGTTAACTGCTAACTCCTAACCGTTAACTGACTTGCAGTTTTTAAAGTTCTAAGTTAAATTCTAACTGTTAAGACTAAATATCCATTTGATCTACTAACAGAGAGTCCCGGTCTCATCAAATTCTCAATTTCCCAATCTTTTTACAATCCACACTGTTCACATTGATCATGATCTGACAGAGAAAGAATGGTTGATATTCTGTGGAACTCTTTATCAGAACTTTGAACGTGCTAACGAGGTAGAGTTTTCAAAGTGTTCGGAGTTGCCAAGCATAACATCAGATCCCGGAGGAATGGCCGAAAGGGCTGTTTGCACCATCTCTGCTAGGTTTCTTCCAATCTTCTGAAGGTTTAGTGGGATATTGGGAAAACCCTTGCGGAAATTCTACCCCAACCTATCTTGCTGATTCGGTTTTTGGTGAACCTGCTGCGCATTTTTGAGTTTATTTCAGTGCATCACCGATTGTGGTTTTCTTTTTATCTCTATTTTAGTCATTACTAATGGCAATGCGAGTATGACATGAATCATGATCAACTGAAACACAAGCACAAAGTTGCTGCTTTAATGCAGATATTTGCCAGAAAACAGCATCGGAATTTGAATTGAATCATAAAAAGTTACCGCACAAAAGGCCATTTGGTCTATTGTTGCTCAGTCCGTAATAGCTATTCAGCTAGATTGATTCCTGGGATGAGAGGGTTGTCCTATGAGGAGTGATTGATGAATGGGCCGACATTTTCTGGCGTTTAGAAGAAGAGGGGTGATCTCATTGGAATGTATAAAATTCTCAGAAGGCTTGACAGGGTAGTTGCTGAGAGGCTGTTTCTCCTGGCTGGAGAGTCTAGAACGAGGGGTCATAGTCTCAGGTAAGGAGTTGTCCATTTAGGACTGAGATGAGAAATGTTTTCACTCCATGGGTTGTGAATCTTTGAAATTCTCTACCCCAGAGTGCTGTGGATCATTATGGTTATCCATCAACTCCTACCCAAACCATTCCTGGAACTCGCTGCCTATGTGGGTGGTGGAAGCAAAGATGATCAATGATTTCGAAAAGAAATTAGATTGGCAGTTGGGGGAAATAAACTTGCAGGGCTATGGGGAAGTGGGGCAGAATGGGACTTCCTGGATTGTCACACAGAGAGATGACATGGACTCATTAGGCTGAATGGCCTCCTTCCTGGCCGTTATGACTGACAGTGCAATCTATGGTTTCACTCTGTACTGCAGCTGTCTCTCTGTGCTGCAGCTCTCCTTTTTTTAAATAGGGTTGTAACATTTTCAGTCCTCCAATCCTCTGGCGCCACTCCCATATCCAAAGAGGATTGAAAGATTGTGGTCAGAGCTTCTGCTATTTCCACCCTTGCTTCCCTCAGTAATCTAGGATGCATTCCATCTAGACCGGTGACTTCCTGACTTGAGTGATGCCAACCTATTTAGCACTATATGTTGATTTTTGGTTTATATTAGATCAGCAAGGATGTTGCCTGGTATGGAGGGCGCTAGCTATGAGGAGAGGTTGAGCAGATTGGGATTATTTTCATTAGAAAGACGGAGGTTGAGGGGGGACCTGATTGAGGTGTACAAAATCATGAGAGGTATAGACAGGGTGGATAGCAAGAGGCTTTTTCCCAGAGTGGGGGTTTCAATTACTAGAGGACACGAGTTCAAAGTGAAAGGGGAAAAGTTTAGGGGGGATATGCGTGGAAAGTTCTTTACGCAGAGGGTGGTGGGCACCTGGAACGCATTGCCAGCGGAGGTGGTAGATGCGGGCACGATGGATTCTTTTAAGATGTATCTAGACAGATACATGAATGGGCAGGAAGAAAAGAGATACAGAACCTTAGAAAATAGGCGACATGTTTAGAGAGAGGATCTGGATCGGCGCAGGCTTGGAGGGCCGAAGGGCCTGTTCCTGTGCTGTAATTATCTTTGTTCTTTGTATCCTCGCAATACATTCTAATAGTTTATTTTCTTTTGTTAAAGCCTCTCAGCACTTATCCTTTAGAGATGCATGCACTGTAACAACAAGCCTATTTCCCACTCAACAGACTAAATAAGAACCCAGCATGGTTTACACATGCTTGACATTAGACCTACCCACATCCATAAAATGAGATTTATCAATATTAAATATCATCTGCGAGAAGTGAATGCACTCTCCCTTCACATCTAGACTCAATTTTAATCTTTTTTTTCACATCTGGGGTTTTGACACTGGCCCAAATCTTCATGTCATTCATGAGCCTGCAGACAATAATCCCAACACTTTAAGTTTGTAATGGGAAGATGATGAAACATTGAATTTTAGAATAGCAGATTTGAAGCAAATAAGGGGCCAACTAAATGCTTGGGTTTTGGTAGTAATGTTAGAGGGGAAATGTACAGGAGAAAAGTAAATGATATTTAGAAATACCACACAGCACAGAATAGATATATACCACCAGGGAAGAAGGGTAAGTGAACAACAAGGCAAATAATAGAAAAATGTGGGAATGAGGGCGAGAAAAGATTGAGCCCTAATCTATTCTGGCGGGTTCGGGACTTCATACAGGCATTTTTGGAGGTGAATTCTAAGACAGGACCCATTTCTGCCCGTAATGGTAGTGGTGTATTTTCTGCCATAGCGCGAGATCGTCTTCAAATCCACACACAAATGCTACAAGGGAGCGGGCAATCCCTTCTGTGTAATTTTAATGAAGAAGGAGCAGCAGTGCAGGATTGGGGGGAGTGGCGTTGGGGAAGCGGAGTGAGGCAGCATATGAGAAGGATGCACCCTACAAAACCTTGTGCCCCCTCTCCACACCCCCGCAAACAAATAATTTACAGGCCACATAGATCTTAATGAAGATCTTGATAAGGACTGCTGTCTAAGAAGAGTGCAATAGGTGAACTGTATCAGCTGCTACATGATGACCTGTTGGCAAAGTTATCTGCCCAGGCAGCTCTGCCTGTGATTGTGAAAGTTATGACCGCACACATTTTTTATAATACCAGCCCATTTCAAACAGCCACAAGAGGTCTGTGCAGGGTGACATCAAGGCAGGAATTCGTCAGGTAATTGACACGGTTTTTAGAAAAGCTGGGGAATTCATCTCGTTTGGCATGACAGAAAGGCAGCAGCATGATAGGGTCATCCAGTTTTCTCACATTGCTGGAATCCCTAAAGTGCAAGGTGCAATAGAGGACATGCAGGTAGCACTGCAAGTTCATACAATTACCCTGTTCAACTTTCTTCATAGGAAGGGCTACCACTTGACAGATGTCCAGATTGTGTGACCACATGCAAAGAATGTCAGTGCCAGATTATCTGGATTCAACCTCAAGAATTCTATCCTCCCTAAACTTTTCAACCAAGATAGTGAAGTGACAGTTTGTGGGTGGTGAACTGCCAAGGATAATGGCCCCTTTAGGCGTTGCACAAGCACCAGCTCAGGACTATTATAATAAGGCACATGAATCTATTGAAGTTCTCATAGCTACAACCATATGGGTCCTAAAGGTTGTTGCCTTGATACATTGGAGGGCCTCTGCAATATGATCCGGAGCATGTATCTCGCATAGCTTAATGTCCCTGGCACACCTTTGCCATCCAAAAAGATTTGCATCTGGAGATTCTTGGGAGCTGGCCTTAGCTGCTTTGGAGGCAGAAGAACATGGAGTGGAGAACCAAGAGGACTTCACTCAGAACATTCCTTAGTAATGACTGCAAAAAGCATCAAATCTGAACTTATAATGAAGTCTTTTCATCTGTTTAACAGTCTTCCTTTATCACCATTGCCATTACTCCTTATGCTCCACCTTAAAGTGCCGCAGCGGTTAGCACCGCAGCCTCACAGCTCCAGCAACCCGGGTTCAATTCCGGGTACTGCCTGTGTGGAGTTTGCAAGTTCTCCCTGTGTCTGCGTGGGTTTCCTCCGGGTGCTCCGGTTTCCTCCCACATGCCAAAGACTTGCAGGTTGATAGGTTAGTTGGCCATTATAAATTGCCCCTAGTATAGGTAGGTGGTAGGGAAATATAGGGACAGGTGGGGATGTGGTAGGAATATGGGAATAGTGTAGGATTAGTATAAAATGGGTGGTTGATGGGCGGCACAGACTCAGTGGGCCGAAGGGCCTGTTTCAGTGCTGTATCTCTAAACTAAACTAAAACTAAACCTTCATAAATTAAGCAACTCTATTTTAGAACACCCCATCAGATGTCTTTGTCCCTACATGACTATGGAAATCCAAATAAATTGAGTGAGTGGCTAAGCATGTCATAACTGTATCCTTTCCTGTATGACTATAATCTTACGAGTAATTAAACAAGAACTATTATCTTTCATTACAAGGAACCTAAAAATGAAGATAACCTATCCTAATCTTTCCTCACAGTATACTTTCCCTGGGTGTTGAAACATATCTTTCTTTCTCCCATGTGCAACCTGAGGATCAGTGTCACAAGAGATGTGGGTGCTCTTGTTCTACAAAAGGGTCATGGGACGGAGGTGGCCCTCGTATGGCAATTTGGCCCTGAAAGGGAGCCACTGATGGCTGTATTTCTGGAGTTTGTGCCCAGGCAGCCTGGTATCATCTATTAACTTCAATTGGTGTGGTGTTTTGAGGGAGAAAAGTGGAGGCCTTTCATGTGCTACTGTTTTGAGAAACAGCAGCTGCAGTGATGTTGCTCCAGCCATCACCATTGTATTGGACCTTGAACCTGTATGTCCACCGATCTGCTAGCCTAGTGGCAAATATCAGAGCCTGAAAGCATTGAGAGACACCATCTCAGTTGGCATTATCTGAAAGCCAGTATTTAGGGTTCTGTCTCATCTGTCCCCTACTGCCACCAGGAGTCTGTGTTTTCATGGAGACAAGTTCACGTATTAGTCCCAGGCTGTTTCTGAGGTGGACAGGCTGTTACAGATCCAGTGATGCTATATGCTCTGCTAATTTCAGTAAAAAACTTTCCAAAATGTGTTTGTAAATGAGGGCTATAGTAGAGACACAACTGTTAATTGCCACTTATTCCCAGTAACTGACCTCAGAACTTGCATGTATGTATTTCCTCAAACTAGTATCCATGAGTTTTGGGCTTCATTGCTTTAAAGACATGGGCAACCCTCTCCTCTGCCCCTGCTGGGAAGGTAGCACACTCACCTATCCCCTAATAATCTGTGAATCACTTGGTGCTACATCACTTGCACAATCTAATGCATCCGCCACATGCCGGTTGACATTATATGTGTTGGTACATGAAACAGCAAGCAAGTGACGCAGAGGCTGGCATTGTGCAAGTTGGGGCAGGATCTTGTTCTACATGGCCTGGTTCTCATCATCCACTTCCTCAACATCATTCTCATTGTTATCATAGTCAGTGAAGAAAAGGTTTCTTCCCTGCTGCTTCTCCTCATCATCATCTTCCTAATCTTCATTATTCTCTGCCCTCAGTTGCTGTAATCAATTTTCAAAGAAGGACAGGATAAGCTAAGAAAGTGTGAGCAATACCCCCTTGGGCTAAAGGAGATAGAGAAGGGTATGAAAGCTTCTGGTTATGTGCTATTTCACAGCGATGCCATGGTGACTGTCTGTCTGCATCCACTAACCTGCAATGTCCATCGCTCCATCTTCCACTACTTGAGCAGAGTGTCTTCCCACTGCACCGTGTAGAGGGTGAGCTTTCTAATCACAGAATCATACAACACAGAAGAAGGTCATTCTTCCCATTTTGTCTGCCCCAGCTCTTTGAAAGAGCTATCCAATTAGTCCCTTTCCCCATATCCCTACAAATTTTTCTCCTTTAAGTATTTATCCAATTCTGTTTTGAAAGTTATTATTGAATCTGCTTCCACCGCCCTTTCAGGCATTGTATTTCAGATCATAACAACTGGCAAAAAAAAATCTCATGTCACATCTGGTTCTTGTACCAATTACTTTTAAGTCTATGTCCTCTGGTTATTCACAGAATCAAGGAATTCTTACAGTTCAGAAGGAAGCCATTCAACCCATCGTGTCCACACTGGCTCTCTGAAAGGGCAACTCCCTCAGTTCCATTCCCCTTCGCCCCATAACCCTGCACATTCTTCCTTTTCATATAATTGTCTAATTCCCTATTGACCCTTATACCAGTAGAAGCAGTTTCTCCTTATTTGCTTTGACAAAACCCTTCATTACTTTGAACACCTCTATTAAATCTCTCCTTAACTTTCTTTGTTGTAAAGGCCAACAACCCCAGCTTTTCCAGTCTCTTCACATAACTGCTGCATCCCTGGTACCATTCTAGTATATCTCATCTGCACTCTCTCTAAAGCCCTCACATCCTTCCTAAAGTGTGGTACCCAGAATTGGATGCAATTCTCCAGCTGGGGCCTAACCAGTGATTTATAAAAAAATTAGCCTAACTTTCTTACTTTTGCTTTTTCCACAGATGCTGCCAGACCTGCTGAGTGAATCCAGCATTTCTTGTTTTTGTTTCTTACTTTTGTACTCTGCCTTGTTTAGAAAGCCTAGGATCCCATAAGCCTTTTAAACAGCCTTCTCAACTTGGCCTGCCACTTTCAAAGATTTGTGTACTTACACATTTAGGTCTCTCTGTTCTTGCACCACCTTTAAAATTGTACCATTTAGTATAGCCTCTCCTCATTCTTCCTACCAAAATGCACTACTTCATACTTCTCTGTGTTAAATTGCATCTATCATGCAACTAACTTTATGTTCTCCTGAAGTATCTTATTAATATTGTTACAGCTAACCATGATCTCTCTTTGTGCTATCTGCAAATTTGTTATTCCACCCCTCATACCCAAGTTCTGATCATTTATATATGTCAAGAAGAGCAATGCTCCAAATACTGCCTGCTGAAGGATACCACTGGGTACATCTCTCCAGTCTATACAACCTCCATTAACAACTATTCTATTTTCCATCCTTTAACCAACTTCCTATCCTATGCTCCTACATTTCCTTTAAAGCCAGGTGCCTTAATTTCATCACCAAGCCTCCTCTGTGGTACCTTATCAAACACCTTTTGAAAACCCATACAAACAACACCCACTGTATTTCCTTTTATCCATACATTCTGTTAATTTTCTCGAAGAGCGTTATTTAATTGGTCGGACATGACTTAGCTTTTACAAATCCACCCTGGCTGCCTTTAATTAGCCCACTTCTTTCTAGGTGAGTATTAATTGTATCATGTGTTAACGTCTCTGAAGCTTAATACTACTTACATTTCTTTTTGCATTACAGTTTTGCTATTTGTGATATTCAGCTGTTATTTCCTTACGGCAGCTGTATTGAATTTTGCATGTCTACTTTGTGCAGAAATATAGTACTAATGGACTTTTATTTGCACTAAGAAAATATTTGGAGTTCTAACAATCATTTAGAAATCAAGCTCAGCAACTTGATAAATGACCTTCGCAACTTCACCTAATGCCAGAATTAGTAACGGTGTGCTTTGTAATGCTGCATAAATTAATATGTGCTATTCTCTCTGTGCCCCCACAGGCAATAGAGACAAATCTAGTGAGAAAATCTGCCAGTGGTTTGACCTATATTGCAGAGTGGAGGGGCGGGATACTGGACCATAAGATGGGGCACCTGGCATGTTTTTCGGGAGGGATGTTAGCCATGGGAGCTGATGATGCACCGATAGACCAATCTAAACACTACATGGAATTGGCAGCAGAAATCACCATCACCTGCCATGAGTCATATAGACGTTCAGGTGAGAGACATATTCCTCAAAATCACACTGCAAAATAGGTTAACAAATGTATTAATACTTAATGTTTGATGCCTTTATCAAATCGTGAGTGAAGGAATTTCTTTTAAATCTATCATTGCATTTATACAGAACCCCTTTTTTGTGCTTTTCATGACTATGTTTGTTATATCGCAATGTGCAGTGTGTAGCAATACAAATGTGTAATTGTTGCGAGTACCTGACCTGTGTGTAATCAATGGAATAGTAATATAATTTACTTTAAACTGCCAGTCAGTTTTTGATAGAACCCCAAGGTTTAGTGCTAGGATCACTGCTTTTTTTGATATATATATAAAAGACTTGGATATTGAAATACAGAGGAAAATTCCAAAATTTGCCAAAGATACCAAACTTGGAGGTATGGGAAACAGAGAGATGATACCAGGACATAGATAGGCTAGCAGAATGGGCAGACAAGTGGCAGATGGAATTTAATATAGAGAAATATGAGGTGATGCATTTTGGCAAAAGGGATAGGGAGAGACAATATAGATGAAATGGTACAGTTCTAAAGAGTGTACATGGATTGAGGGATCTGGGGTTCATGTGCATAGATCTTTGAAGGTGGCAGGACACATTGAGAGAGCAGTTAGCAAAGCATATGAGACATTGGGCTTCATAAATAAAGATATTGAGTACAAAAGCAGGGAAGTTATGCTGAAGCTTTACAAAGCTCTGGTTAAGCCACAATGAGAGTATTGTGTCCAGTTCAGGTCACCACACTTGAGGAAGGATGTGAGTGTCTTTGAGCGAGTGCAGAGGAGATTTACCAGAATGGTTCCAGGGATGAAGGATTTTAGTTACAAGGTTAGATTGGAGAAGCTGGGTTTGTTCTCCTTGGAGCAAAGGAGGTTGAGGGGAGATTTGATAGAGGGGTACAAGATTATGACAGGTTTGGATAGGGTAGCCAAAGAAAAGCTGTTCCCATTAGCTGATGGTAAAAGGACTAGGGGACACAGATTAAAGTGTTTGGGCAAGAGATGTGGGGGGAATGTGAGGAAGAACTTTTTTACGTAGTGAATGGTAATGACCTGGATCTCACTGACAAAGAGGGTGGTGTAAGCAGAGATGATGAATGATTTCGAAAGGAAATTAGATGGGCACTTGAGAAAAATAAACTTACAGAACTATGGGGATAAAGCTGGGGAATGGAACTGACTAGATTGCTGTACAGAGTGCTGGCATGGACTCAATGGGCCAAATGGCCTCCTATGCCATTATGACTCCATGAACCCCAATTTCTCATCATATCTTTCAATTCTGTCTTTCTAGAAATGCATTGAATAGTCTCTTAACCCAGTTATGCTAGATAGAATTACATAAAGTCTACAACATAGCAACAGCTGACTTGGCCCGATAGTCTATTTTTTTTTATAGAGATACAGCACTGAAACAGGCCCTTCGGCCCACCGAGTCTGTGCCGACCATCAACCACCCATTTATACTAATCCTACACTAATTCCATATTCCTACCACATCCCCGCCTGTCCCTATATTTCCCTACCACCTACCTATACTAGGGGCAATTGCTAATGGCCAATTTACTTATCAACCTGCAAGTCTTTGGCATGTGGGAGGAAACCGGAGCACCCGGAGGAAACCCACGCAGACACAGGGAGAACTTGCAAACTCCACACAGGCAGTACCCGGAAATGAACCCGGGTCTCTCGAGATGTGAGGCTGCGGTGCTAACCACTGTGCCACCTATGCTGGTGTTTGTATTCCACACACCTCCTCCCATTCTAATTACCTCATCCCACCCTGCCCCCATGTTCCTTTATTCATTTCTCTCCCATGTATGTATCAACTCTCCCCATAAATATGTCAATGCTATCTGCTTCAACCACTCCGTGTGGCAGCAAATTCCACAATCTTACTACTTTCTTTGTAACTAAGTTCCTCCTAAATTCTCTTTTGATCTATTATGTTGCTTTATTCTAGACTCACCCACACATGGAAACAATTTCTTCATGTCCACCCGACTAAGCCCCTTCATAATTTTAAAATTATTTATTAGGTCACCTCAATCTTCCTTCTTCCGGAGAAAAGAGCCCCAGCCTGCTCAATATTTCTGATGGTACATCCTCTCAATTCTGGTAACATCCTTGTAGATCTTTTCTGCACTTTCTTCTTTACTTCAGTATACTTTCTGTAATATGGAGTACTCCAAATGTAATCTAACCAAGATTCTATATCAATTTAGCATTGCCTCCCTGCATTTGTATTCAATACCTTTGGAAAGAACCACAGTACTTCGTTTGCACTCTTAGTGGCCTTATCAACTTGTGTTGCTTCTTTGTATTCCCAGATCTATTTGCTCTTCTATTCTGTTTAGTTTATTACTTGCCAAGGATTCAATGTCTCCTTATTCTCATACCAAGTAAACCACATCACACTCTGCTATGTTGAATATTATTTGCCATTAATCCACCCACTCTGCGGGCTGGATTTTACCAAGCCCCCGACATCAGGCTCCGTGGCGGGGGGTGTGGTGGGGGAGCTGGAAGATCATTCCGGCAGAGGCCCGCCACGGAGGCTAATGCCGGGAGAGCCCTGCCTGATACTCCCAGCAGCGGCGAGGCTCGGTGGCGACCCCCACCCCCTCCCCCTGCCGCTGAACGATGGGACCTGAATTTAAATATTTAAATTAATGAGATGAATAAATATAAGTCAACTTATCTTGAATCTTCCGGACCCACTGCGAGCACGCCCGCGCCTTCAGTTTCCCATCGGGGAAAGCAGGCATGACACTGGTGAGGAGAGGGGAGGAGCTAAAATTTTTACTGTGGTGGGGGGAAGGAGATGCGGGTCAAATAAGCATCATCAGTGTAGGGGCTGGTGGAAAAGGGTGGACTTTCAACTTTGTGCCGTCAGGGTGGGGGAAGGTCAGAATTCAAAGGTAAGTGTTTTGGGAGGGGGAAGGGCAAATGCTTACTGTAATTTTTATTGGGGAGTTGGAAAGGGGCTTCACAATTTTATTTTATAAATTTTGAAGGGAGTTCTCTTTAAAAATTCTAATTTGCCAGCAGGGCTGGCTGCCCTTTAAAAAGGGCGCCAGTGCCTGCACACAGGTAGCTGACGTAATTGCCAGCGACAGAGAGCCTCTATGTGATTGGTGGGGGTGGGGGGTCAGCTATTTAAATGAGCCACTGCAGGGGAGATCACAGTGGCTGTTTGGCATGCGGGCTGCCATTTTTGAGCTCAACGGCAGGCTCTTAAAATCCAGCCCTGCAAGTCTCTTTATGTCTTTCTGTATTTTGGTGCAGTCCTCTACATTTTTAGCCATATTCTCCCACCTCCACCGCCCCCCCCCCCCCCAATTTAGGTATCATTTGCAGATCTCAGCACTATGTCTCCATTTCCTGATTCCAAATCATTTATGTATATGGTAAACAATAGTAGCCCATCACAGATCCCTGCAGGACTCTACTTCTTACTTTCTCTGAAGTCTGAGAAATTTCTCCTAACTCCTACGCTCTGCTTTCTGGTTTGCAGGCATCTTTCAATCCCCTGACTCCACATGCCCTGACCTTTGTCTTGAGTCTCTTATTGCGGGCCTTCTGAAGGTCCAGTATGGTTTTCAGCATATTCCAGGTGCCTTGGAGCACAAGAAATAGCCCTCCAAAATTGGTAATTTTTTACCCCATTTTATGCCCAAAGAATGGTGAACTGGGGTCCAATTTTTACTTCGTTGTTTCTAGTGTTTGGAAATTGAAGGAGCTTGCGCAAAGTGTGCACTGATCACAACTACCTGAGTGTCAAAAAATACATTGTTCATCATGCATCATGATCTAAAATAATTTGAGATATTATTATTGTGATGAAAGGTGTGAATGTGGGAAGGTTTAATTGCTACTTGAAGAAATGTTCCGAGTTATTACTTTTCATGAGATGCACAGAACAAGCTAAGTGCAGGCTTGGCATGAGTGAGAAGCGCATACAGAAAAGGCAACACCTTGCAGGAAACAATCTTTGGGCTATTGATAAGGTGCATAGTACTATTGGATGCTGTTTTCTTGTCATATTTCTTCAGGTGCACTGCCTTCTTCTCCATCTGTTCCCAAGTTGCACAGATACATACTGCGCATTTGAATAATTAAACATAACATAACCCTGGTGCCCTCTGGGGAGAGTGCCCCAAAGTTCTTAATTGGGAAATATGCTTGCCCCACTTCACAAAGCTGCAAGTCCAATACTCATCCCTAAAATAGGGCCCACTCATTCACTTGCCTATAGAATCAGTTTTGTGCCCCAAATTGCGATTCCTTTCACTTGAATTATGCCTAGTATTTCTCTCCACCCTCAACCTTGCCTAAGGCTTACAAATAATTGAACTTGATTTTGAAATTTGATAGATTAAATAAATATCTCTCCCCATATGTAGGCACTTATCTTTAAGTATGCAAATCCTTTTAATTCGGAATTGAAGGCCAGAAATTCTGCTTCCCCTGTGAGACTGCTTTCTGCATAGAAGATGCATATGTTTAATTATTCATATCAGCTGGTGCAGAAATTTCAGGGCAGTCAGTGCACTGCTCCAGTCATACAGATTTGCGGCCAGTGCAACAGAAAAGCCTATGTTACACCAGAAGCAGAATTTCAAACCTTCTCCATCAGCTAGCAATACAGAAAATACATAATTAGTTCTGCAGTTAAATGGTATGTTCATTTTAAGGAGACATTAGTTGAATACTGTAATCTTTTTGAATGTACAACTAATTATTGATTTTTAGCAACTCGGCTTGGTCCTGAAGCATTTCGTTTCGATGGTGGTGCAGATGCTGTTGCTACAAGAATGAATGATAAGTATTACATCCTGCGGCCTGAAGTGGTTGAAACCTACATGCACATGTGGAGGTTTACCCATGACCCCAGGTATAGAGAATGGGGCTGGGAAGCAGTACAGGTATGTGAAGGCGGTTCACTTTTTTATAGCATATATGTCTTTTGAGGCATCTTTAGTAACAGTTTAATCAGAAACAAAATTATTTTAGTGGCCTGCCTCTTTTGAGTCCACTGTTATCTACCCAATCAGAGCTTTGAGCATCTCTACCAATAGTTCCGTTTCCCACGCCTGCACTGTCTCCAAGAATTCATCTTCAGCCCCCTCCTCTATCTACATACTGGCCCTTGGCAACTGTTACAAATCCAAGTGTGGCATAGATACCCTGTGTTCAGTGGTGTTAGTCACTTTCTTATACAATATGAGGTCATACTTTTATGCAAGTTGACTCACACTGTCCTATATGTAGGACGGCATAATCCTTGTGAATTTGAACTAGGTGACACAAGCCTTGATACGAAATATAAGCTGCTTTATTTCGCAGTAAAGTGCACATGCAAAACAATGGTTATAATCACATTCACTTTGTTCCATCAATACAACTGGTCTGCATGAATGACAGGAAGATAATGAATATGCTACACTGCTGTACTTGAGTGGGCCATCTTGTTTGACTTGCCACTTATTTTCTAGCTCCTGTCCTGTATCCCTTACTTCCCACAATCCTTTGGTGTCTAATGCACCACATGCAGCCTTTGTTTACCTCTTCCTTGTCTCCACAGGAAATTGGGGTTCATTTCCTGACCCCTCCCTTCTGCCTGGGGTGTTTGGCCAGAAGACCTGCTAATTAAAACTGCTACTGCACCTCTCCCTTTGAAACTAGCTTCATGGAAAGCTGAACAAAAAGGGACATTTCCACCTCCCAGCCAATGTGGATTTGTTTGGAGGCCTAGAAAAAGTTAATGCCTCTCCTATTTTTTACTGTTGGGTAACAGTATCAATGTCTGGCTTCATTTGGCAAATGCCTGCAGACTGTGATCTTTTTAAATCTGCACAAATTCACTTTCTTTTTAAAAATTCAATACTTAAACACAACTTTTTTTTTGCTAATTCTTTCTGTGGCAAATGATCAAAATATCCTGAAATGTGACAGTGACATCATGGGGTCAGTTTCCATAAGTTCTCTGATGACACCCAGCCCTATCTCTTCACCTCCCCTCTCGATCCCTCCACTGCTTCTTTGGCATCCAGTCTTGGATGAGTTAGAATTTTCTCCAGCTAAACAGTGGGAAGATCAAAGCCATTGCCTTTGGCCTGCATCACAAACTCTGGACTTTCACCACTGACTCCATCCCCCTATGTCGCCACTCCCCTCCTGTTGTTGCAAAACCTCTCCCTATATATAAATTATCCTATCTATATTCACAGCTATCCCCTTGACTTTTCCACCTTCCGTGGCCTCTCCACTCCTGTGGTCTTGATCATTGACAAGTCTAGTATTGAACCCTTTATTGTATCCCTCATCACCCACATTCCCTTACCTTCTATAATTCTCACTTCATTTTGTATCTGCTTCTGCAAAAACTCGTCCAAGTTGCTCACAGCTGCATTTTCAAACTCCAAGCTGCTTACCATTGGCCGTCTATTCATCACAGTACATTTGCAGTTGTTAACTTGCTCAACTACTCCCTAACTTCCATCTTTGATGCCCTTTTGAAGCAAAACCTTCTCATCCTTATTTTTGCCCCTGTATGACCCCCATCTTTGCTCCCTGAAGTCTAAGGGGCTCTGCAATCTCTCACCGTTTAGATAATATATTTCTTTTTTAATCTTCCTGCCAAAATGGACAATTTCACATTTTTCCACATTTTACTCCATTTGCCAAATCTTTGCCCACTCACATAACCTATCTATACCCCTTTGTGGCCTCCTTATGTCTTCACAACTTACTTTCCTACCTACCTTTGCGTCATCGTCAAATTTAGCAACCATACCTTCGCTGCTTTCATCCAAGTCATTTATATAAATTGTAAAAGGTTGAGGCCCCAGCACTGATCCCTGCAGCACACCCACTCGTTACGTCTTGCCAACCGGAAAATGAACCATTTATGCCTACTCTCTGTTTCCTGTTAGCTAGCCAATCTTCTACCCATGCCAATATGTTACTGTCTACACCATGAGCTTTTATTTTCTGCAATAACCTTTGATGTGGCATCTTATCAAATGCCTTTTGGAAATCTAAGTACAGGTCATTCACTAGTTCCCCTTTATCCACAGCACATGTTACTTCTTCAAAGAACTCTAATAAATTGGTTAAACATGATTTCCCTTTCACAAAACCATGTTGACTCTGCCTAATTACCTTGAATGTTTCTAAGTGTCCTGCTATAACGTCTTTAATAATAGCTTTTCCCTATGACAGATGTTAAGCTAACTGGCCTTCAGTTTCCTGCTTTCCGTCTACCTATCTTTTTGAATAAAGGAGTTATATTCGCTATTTTCCAATCTAATGGAACCTTCCCTGCATCATGTGAAAGATGTGAGTTCAGGGCTAGGGCAGGGGGGTGCTTTAGAGGAAGTGCAACAAGCTAAATTTAGCCCCAATTTTCTATTTGCACAGGCTCTGGAGCAGCACTGTCGAGTAGAGGCTGGATTTTCTGGGATAAGAGATGTGTACAACACCCTGCCACATCATGATGATGTACAGCAGAGCTTTTTCCTTGCAGAGACATTGAAGTAGGTATTAATATTATTGCAACTGATGTATTCAGATAAGCTGCATAGAGCACTAAAACTGTAATTCCTCCTATGGCTCAGCATTTTACCCAATGAGTACCCAAGTTAGACTGAATAAAAAGATCGCAGGTTTAATCCCTGATGTGTGCTGAGTGAAGTATCTCAGCCCAGGAAGTAGTAAGGCTGCTACTGGGAAAACATCAGTTAAGGTTCCTGTTGACAAGTGGTCACTGCTGAGATTACATATCTTCAGCCAGCAGGGAAGGACATAATCAAGCTTAGCTTTATTGCCCTCCGTGGTAAAATAGTCAGCCATACTTACTATCTGGACCTGCACCTGCTTAACGGACACAGTTGAAATACCAGAAGGAAACTTTTTTTCCTTCTTTCACAGGATGTGAGCGTCAGTGGCGAGGCCAGCATTTATTGCCCATCCCTAATTGCTGTTGAGAAAGCGGTGATGAACTTCCTTCTTGAACTGCTGCAGTCCATGTGGTGTAGTTACACCCATAGTGCTGTTAGGAAGGGAGTTTCAGGATTTTGACCCAGCAACAGTGAAGGAACGGCGATATAGTTCCAAATCAGGATGGTCTGTGGCTTGGAGAGGAACTTGCAGGTGGTGGTGCCCCCACCTGTCTGCTGCCCTGTCCTTCTAGGTGGTACAGGTCACGGGTTTGGAAGTTGATGTCTAAGGAGCCTTGATGAGTTGCTGCAGTGCATCTTGTAGATGGTACACACTGTTGCAACTGTGCGTCGGTGGAGGGAATGAATGTTGAAAGTGGTGGATGGGGTGCCAATCAAGTGGTCTGCTTTGTCCTGGATGGTGTTGGGCTTCCTGAGTCTTGTTGGAGCTGCACTCATCCAGGCAAGTGGAGAGTATTCCATCACACTCCTGACTTATGCCTTGTAGATGGTGGACAGGCTTTAGGGAGTCAGGAGATGATTTACTCACCACAGAATTCCCAGCCTCTGACCTGCTCTTGTAGCCACAGTATTTTATATGTCTGGCGCAGTTTAGTTTCAGGTCAATGGTAACCCCCAGGATGTTGATATTGGGTCATTCATTGGTAATGCCATTCAATATCAAGGGGAAATGGTTGGATTCTCTCTTGTTGGAGATGGTCATTGCCTGGCACTTGTGCGGTGTGAATGTTACTTGCCACTTATCAGCCCAAGCCTGAATGTTGTCCAGGTCTTGCTGCATCTGGTCGCAGACTGCTTCAGTATCTGAAGAGTCAGGAATGGTGCTGAACAGTGTGCAGTCATCAGCAAACATTCCTGCTTCTGACCTTATGATGGAGGGAAGGTCAATAATGAAGCAGCTGAAGATGGTTGGGCCTCGGACTCTACCCTGATGAACTCCTGCAGTGATGTCCTGGGACAGAGATGATTGACCTCCAACAACCACAACCATCTTCCTTTGTGCTAGATATGACTCCAACCAGCAGAGAGTTTTCCCCCGATTCCCATTGACTCCAGTTTTGCTGGGACGCCTTAGTGCCACACTCTGTCAAATGCTGTTCTTGATGTCAAGGGCAGTCACTCTCACCTCACCTCTGGAGTTCAGCTCTTTTGTCCATGTTTGGACCATGGCTGTGAAGTTGTAGCTTAGCAAGAGTCAGCAGAGTTAAATCAGTTAGTCCCTGAAAATAGGTACAGGGATCGTGATGAGCGATTAACCTGCATCCGTTGAGTTGAATGCAGGCAGCAAGCCAACTTCATGCTGCCTTCTCGTTATAATGATTTCTGTGTGCAGTCAGCACTTCGCGTGCTATTTATTTGCTGCACGTTAGGATGGGGCCCAATATTGTTAGTATCTCGCACTATTTAAAGCTCGCCTGTACTACTTAAAACTAGCCTGCACATCATAAAAGGTAGGGGCATTGTGGCTGGGGCCAGTGCTGGGAGTCATTCTACAAGTGAATCTGACTTGGGAAAGAGTGAAGAACGGCTGACAATGGGAGAACATGGGCATCCAGACTTTTGGATGTTGCACTGGAAGTCTTGTTAGAAGAGGTGGAAGGGAGGAGCGTTCCCTGTATCCTCGGCAGGCAGGAAGCCCTCAGTACTCCATGAGAAGACAATAAGAACAGTTAGGAAGTCAATATCAGGAGTAAACTGCCAAGGACCTGAATACAGTCCTGCAAGAAGTTTAATAATCTCACACAAGTGGTCAATGACAGTGAATGCAACTTCAGATGCCATATCCTACCAACTGCATCACTAGCCTCAGCCACTGCTTAATTCACTACAACCCCATCGTTCACCTACCAACAATCTCTATCAATGAGGACTCATACCTAACATTCATATGGTTCACCTCACCCACACATACTTAGCACTATTGCAAGCCTCAAGCCCACATCTCACAGCTTGCACATACCGGCAGCTATTCAACCAGGGCAGCCACTTCACCCAAAGAAATTACATAACACTCAATGACACACTACCCTCTCTCTTGCAGGAAAAGGTCATGCACAACCAGAGGCATCAGGAACTAACTGGAGGGGGAGAGACACCTCCTCCATGGCAGAGACAATGCTGGCCATTATGGGGAGGGCCATCACTGTGGCCATGAGTGGGGCTGAAGCGATTGAAGCTGACAGTAATACTCCTTCCTAAATTTCACTTCTCCCTCATCCCTCAACTTCTTTTGACCTACAAACTTTCGATGATGTAATTATGCATTTACTCCTCTTCCCTCACCACAACCCAATCCTTGTACCTTTTTCATTTTAAAAACCCAAGAATTGTAGCCTGCCCAGGCAATGGTAGAACTGGAAGGCAGTAAAGATGAAGACGCACCATCACTTGGTTTCACAGTCAAGTCACCAGCTCAGGTACTAATACTGAGCATAAATTAGAGGATAGCATAGAGACATAGGGCACAAGTGCGCCACAGCCAGAGTGGGGGCAAGGAGAGTGCAGGTAGCATAGTGGTTATGCTCGTTTGGAGTAATGATCTGGAAACATGAGTTCAAATCCCACCGTGGTAGCTGGGGAAATTAAATAAAATCTGGAACAAACACAGTTGGACAAGTGTAGATTAATTAAGAAAAGCCAGCATAGATTTGTTAAATGCAAATTGTGTTTAAGTAACTTGATTGAGTTTTTTGATGAGGTAACAGAGAAGGGTTGATGAGGATGATGCGGTTGAAGTGGTACATATGGACTTCTAAAAGATATTTGATAAAGTGCCATATAATAGGCTTGTCAGCAAAGTTGAGGCCCGTGGAGTAAAAGGGACAATGGCAACATGGGTATGGAGTTGGCTGAGTGCCAAGAAACAGCATGGTGAATGGTTGTTTTTCAAGGTATAATGTCCTGTTTCCCAAAGGTCAGTACTCAGACCATTGTTTTTTTTAATATATATTAATGACTTAGACTTGGGTGCACAAGACAGAATTTCAGAATTTGCAGATGACACAAAACTTGGAAGTATTGTGAACTGTGAGGAGGACAGCGATAGACTTCAAGAGGACATAGATAGGCTGGTGGAATGGTCAGACAGGTGGCAGATGAAATTTAATGCAGAGAAGTGCAAAGTGTGAAGAACGAGGATAGGCAATATAAACTAAAGGGTACAGTTCTAAAGGGGGTACAGGAGCAGATGGACCTGGGAGTATATATGCACAAATCATTGGAAGTAAGAAGGTAGGTTGAGAAAGTGGTTAAAAAGGTAAATGGATCCTGGGCTTTATAATTAGAAGCATAGAGTACAAAAGCAAGGAAGTTACGATGAACCTTTTATAACACTGGTTCAGCCTCAGCTGGAGTATTGTGTCAATTTTGGGCACCGTACTTTAGGAAGGATGTGAAGGCTTTAGAGAAGATGCAGAAAATATTTACCAGAATAGTTCCAGGGATGAGGGACTTAATTATGTTGATAGATTGGAGAAGTTGGAATTGTTCTTCGTAGAAAAGAGAAGGCTGAGAGGAGATTTGATAAAGATGTTCAAAATGATGAGGGGTCTGGACAGTAGAGAGAAACTGTTTCCATTGGCACATGGATCAAGAACCAGAGGACACAGATTTGAAGTGATTGGCAAAAGAATCAACAGCAACATGAGGAAGAACATTTTTATGCAGTGATTGGTTATGATCTGGGATGCGCTGCCTAAAAGGGTAGGGGAGGCAGATGCAATCATGGATTTCAAAAGGGAATTGGATAAGCACCTGAAGGGAGAAATTTTGCAGGACCACAGGGAAAGGGCAGGGAAGTGGGACTAGCTAAATTGCTCTTGCAGAGAGCTGGCATGGGCTCGACGGGCTGAGTGGCCTCCTGTGCTGTAACCATTCTTTGATTCTGTGATTCTATAAAATTTAGTATCAGTAATGGTGACCACGAAGCTACCGGATTATTGTAAAAACCTATCTGGTTCACTAATGTTCTTTAGGGAAGAAAATCTGCTGTCCTTACCTGGTCTGGCCTATTTGTACTCCAGACCCACAGCAATGTGGTTGACTCTTAGCTGCCCTCTGAAGTGGCCTAGCAAGCTCTCACCACCACCTTCTCAAGGGCAGTTAGGGATGGGCACTAAATGCTGGTCTTATCAGCGACGCCCACATCCAGTGAATGAACAAAAAAAGTGCCAGCTCACTAGTCAGTGAGGTTGCACATTAGTTCTGCTGCAGGATCTCAGGGGTGCTGGCCTAGGAGAGTGGCAGTGCCTCCATGGAGCACAAACCAGGTCTCCTCTCAGGATGACAGCATTCATGCTTGCACACCTGTTATTGCTCTTACTGTTGCTGTCAGCAGCCAGCCCAAAGAACTGTCATTTATGACAAGATGCTGCAGTCTGAAACGAGCCTTCTAGACCCTGAGCTGCTCAAGCTCATCCTCCAAGGCCATTTGCAGTGCAATCTCCTCCACTGAAAATCAGCAGTGATGTTTCCTCTAAGCTACGCAGCAACCCGCAAGTTCCCACACAGGCTGAGAACCAGTCAGCTCCTTTAAGTTACCATGTGTGTACAGCTGCTCAAAAAAATTTAAAGATCTCACTCACTTAAATGAAGAAACTGCGAATAACAAAAGAAATTAGAGGGGGCTTGGTCAGCAGCCTTCCACCAGCCATGCTGCAGCCATTGGGGTAGCATCTCATAGGAACACTCGGACAGGCAAAGACACACAGAAGAGGCACTACGGGAATGCACAAAAGCAATTATTTTTGTATGCGATATGGCATGATTGAATTTATAAATTTGGATTGGAGTGTGTATTTTGTATTGGCTTTTATTTTTTCATTGTAGACAAGAGGATGATGTGATGGGCAGTCCCAGAGGAAAGCTAAGGAATGTGAATGCGGAATTGGTTGAGGTTACTGGTATCTCTCTTGAATTATTTGTTCATGTACAACCCCAGCAGAAAGGGGCTAGGTTGCAGCCTCCCCCTCTTCCACTTCCTTCTCATCCTCCTCATGCTCCTGAGCTTCTCACCTGATTGGTGGTAGCAAGGGCTGTTCCTCATGATGGCAAGGTTGTGCAGCATACCATGACATATCTTGGGACACACACAGCCAAGTACTACAGCTTCTCCAGAGCTGTCCAGGCATTGGAATCGTTGCTTTAGAACGCCAATGGGCTGCTCAATCAATTTTTTTGTGGCAGCATAGCTCTCATTTTGTGCCTGCTGTGCATTGTGGACTGGGGTCATGAGCGGATAGCCTTTGTCACCCAGTAGCCATCCTTTGGTTTGCCGTGGTGGAGCATTGAATTGCATAATGCACACTGCTGGTGGTCATATACTAGCTGCACATTGAAGAAGTGGAATCCCATTTGATACAGGTACATGGCTGAGTTGACAAGAGGTGCACGCAAAGCAATGTGCATGAAGTCAATGGCATGGCACCCTGCACCATGGAGAAACCTGCAACCCTTGCAAACCCTCTTTCTTGCTCTGCCGGCTTCTCTGGCAAGAGGGGAATGAGATGAAGCTGTCTCTCTCTGCATAGACAGTTTCATTGACCTCCCTTATGCAATAGTGCACTGAAAACTGAAAGATGTTACTGATATCTCCACCAGCGGCTTGGAAGGAGCCAGTCACACAAAACATCATAGCCATGGTCACCTTCACAGCCACTTGCAATGTGGTTCCTTCCCTGCTCTGAGGTTGGAGATGTGGCTGCAGCAGTTGGCAGATTTCAGTGACGATCTCCTTCATGAACCACAGATGTTTCAAACATTGGTTGTTGCTGAAGTTCAGGTAGGTGAATCGCTCCCTAGAGAACCTGGACAGATATGGCCCCCTTCTGAGAGCCCTCCTCCTCCTCCTCCCTTTTCTAGTAGCTTGTCCTGCTCTGCATGGCCTCTGCTCATTCTCCCAGTCATGCTCAATGCCAATAGGCAGGCCTATTAGCGCACCCATGTCTGGGAGCAATTGGTTTGTGCAGGCGCCTTGAAATCGGCAGAAATGTACTTCAACACCTACCAGTCAGCTCCCTATAGACTCTTGAAACTTTAAACACTATAGAAAGCACATAAAACTCAAATAGAATTGCAGCAACAGCCAGAAGAAATAAATCAACAACTAACCTATAAGTAGTTGGTGATCCCTTTATATAGCACAGTTGGGGATCCTTCATGCTGCCCAACATTGTGTTCAGTTGAGTGAGGTTAAGAGAAACTTAGGCTGGAGTGTGGAACTCCTTAATAGCAGCATCAGTAATTGATGTAATGATCTGCCTGCTCATCATGTGCCAGCTGGTAATAGGTGCTTGTGTGCTAACCCCTTTGCCAATATGGCGTCTGACACTCTTTGTGTCAGAGATGTGACATGGACATCATTTTGCAACCTTAAGGGGCCTCATAGCACCTAACAAACAGGCGCTACCAAGCCCAATTTCACCCCTTAAGCACCTCCAGAGAGGTTGTATCAGGAGAAAATTGAGAGTAAAAACGGTCTAAAATTGAGACCTCACACAAAAAGTACATTGGATTAAAAACACATGGAAAGGGATTTTTTGACATCTGCCCAAAACAGGCGCAAAGTTGACGAAGCAGTCATGTCACCAGCTGAAGCCATTATGGGAGGTCAGGAAATTGGAAATTCCAAATAAGGTCCTAAAACCTGCGTAGGACTCAATTTGCATATGTATGGAGCGCCGCCAAAACAGGCATTAAGCGGGCTTTGGAGATCAATGAGATGCCCACTACTACCCCTACCCATCCTCCCTGCACCTCCAAATATTTTTCAGATCCTGCAAATGACAAATTGATGCAATGTGAAACTCTCTCTGTGCTCCTTCTCAAGGACTGAGAAATTTCAGTTATGTAATAAGAGAAATACGCTGGGGCATTTAAAGGCATCTTCACTCAGCAAAGAAAAGCACTGTTGCTTAGGGGCTGTAAAACAGTCTCCTCAAACAACTGAAACTCATATTTAGACACATCCTTAGTTATACTGGGAATGTTGAATTCTAGCAGTGCGAACCACACTCAGAAATAATGGACGGTATATAATGGAGGCAACTGGGGTCTCGCCTAACGGCATGAGCCCCACGTCACCTCTTTTTGGGAAGACCTGCTGCATTACATGCCAATCAGGCACTTAATTGGGCAGCAGCAGCCCTTCCCCGGGAGTAAGGACCCCAGGGACAGATGTCCTGCCTGCTGAGAGCTGCTGGTCAAGCAGCGCCACCAAGGCGGCAGTGGCTGCTGTTGGTAATGCACAGACCTGAGGCCCAGGATCATCGATGGACCCAGGCCACAGGTGAGTGATGGTGGGAGGGGTTTCACAGGGTGGAGGTTGTGGGGGAGGGGTTTGTAGGGGGCAGCAGCAAGGGCAGGGGGTTGGCTCTCAGCAGACCCCTTCTTCTCGATGACTAGTCCCTCGATCAGGCACTAAGTGCCTTTGAACAAGGGACACCACCCCTCCCCCCCCCCCCCCGGCACCGCCCAGGCAGGAGCCGGCAAGCAACCCGCACAGGTTTGCTTGTCGTGCTCCCCGTGTGGCGACAGGTCCGCCCACCACTGGGCTAATACTGGCAGCGGAGCAAAGAGGCCCTTAATTGGGCAATAATTGTCCACTTAAGGGCCTCAATTGGCGGTGGGGCAGGGAGGCCATCCATGGACCTCCTTGCCATGGACTTAATTGGGGTGGAGGCAGGAAAGTGGCGGGCTCCCCACCCACCACCATCCCACCTGATTGAATGCTCTCCCCACCTTCAAACTTGCCACAGAGGAGAGCATAAAATCCAACTCTATATGATTGTTGCAAAATGTAACATTCTGCATTTTCATTATTTCTGATGGTGTAGTAATCCTTTTCTTCATTTACCTCCTAAAACAAGGTACCTTTACGTGCTGTTCTCTGAAGATGAACTGCTGTCTCCAGAACACTGGGTGTTTAACACAGAGGCACATCCACTGCCTGTAATACGAAGGAACACACAGGAACAAGTGATCACAGATGATCAGTAAACAAATATGCCCTGAAGAAGGGATAACCTTTATCAGTCTTTTGGGTTGAGATACATTTCCTTTCCAGTAAAGGACCTTTATTGATTTAGATAGAAATGAGTTAAGAGTCAGCAGTGTAATCGATGTGTTGTGGTGTTTGATCTGCTCTGGACACATTGATTTCCTCTATGAGGAGTTGCGTGGCCTTTTGGCTGCTTGTAGTGGGCCATATTGTAAAGCAAAATCTCAGAAATATACTACTCATACGCAAGGTTTGACTGAGGGAGAATGCAAACATCAATTTGACTCTGTTCTTTCTGACCAAAGGATTAAAATTTCATAAATGTAAAGGCTGTTAGTTTACTTTCTTGTCATTTTATAAAAAATATATTTGTATAAAGCAAAGTAAATGCATATTCAGTTGTTTATATTAATAATTAAGCTAGCATCGCTTTGGTCCTACCGACCAAATGTTCCATTGACATGATCGTCTGGGGATCCTGAGGTTCCATTATCCATTGACTGGGCCTTTCATTTTCTCTTGGGGGGGTCACTGGTCTGTGTATTTGCATAAAATGTTTTTATGTGCTACCTTAACATGTTTGTTAATTATTTATTTTAAACAAATTAGCAACTGTGTTAAACAGTGCAGATAAGAATATAATTAAATTAGTCAACCAGCATACTAAGAAAAGAATGCAGGAAATTAAATATTAATGGCGCAGAAATTCATCTTGAGCAGTAGCAGATTGGGCTCTCCTTTTACACTTTGCCTATTTAATGCTCCTGCCCAAGGCAAATTCCACAACTTTAATGTTTATTTTTTATATGCCATGTTGACTCCACTGTTTTTCAGGCTATACAGAATGAACCAGATATTTCTGCAATATTGGGAGTGAAATTGGTCCTAGCCAGCAGCGCGAAAATTGGCTCATAGCAAATCGGCAGCTTGATCTTCTTTCCACTGAAGTTTACAGAACAAAATTCAAACTCTTTTTGGAGACCCATTTCTCCACTATCACTTTTATTTGGTTTGAAATTCAAAATCTTTGCAATATTTTCCAAGTTAATGGAAAATAAAAACTGACACGATGAAAAATCGTCCGCTGATTCACTGTAAGCCATTTTTTGCGCTGCTGGTGTAGACCAATTTTATCCCACTGTGTTTTAATCCAGCTATTTTATTTGATAATTATAGTCAAAAACAAAACAATTTCATATATTGAATATTATTCTGACCTCAATCCCACTTCACCACATAATCATGTCATTTCTAAACACATATATCATGTGCATTGCTCAGACATAATGTACACTTTCACCAGATCTATTATACATTTACATTCATTCTGATCTGTTTCATATTTACAATTTCAGTTACACATTTATGCCATTTATTTTGTTCTTAGTTATTTTACATTGTTCCGTCTGATCCCAACTGCAAATTTAAACTGTTTCAGTCGGGTCTGAGTTATACATTTAATGCATCATTCTGATGTCAGTTTTATATTTACACTATTTGATTCCAATCTACATTTGAATAATTATGGACGTATGAAAATGACGGTCAGGAAAAGACTCACTGATCTATCCAGCTTAACCCACACATTATGCATCACAATACATACAGTCCACACCAACCCAGTGCCATGTAATCTCCTGGGAGAGGCAAAAACCAAGGCCAATTGCGAGGGAAACTGGAAAATTTCTCTCTCAGCCCCTTAGGCGATCAAAACCACTCCAGGAGATCACATTGTCCCTGGCTTACATTACAGGATACCTACCTTTTGTACAATTATTCTAATCATAGTATCATGTGGCACAGACGAAGGACATTCAACCCGTTGGGCCTGTGTTGGTGCTCACTCTCTACTCTAATTCCATCAACTTTGTATCATTTTATATTCTTACTTTTCAAATACCTATCTAATTCCCTTTCAAATAATGCCTGAGTCACCATATGTGAAACATTACATCTTCTAATAACTGTGAAAAAAATATTTAACCCTTGTCTTTCTTCTTGTGATAATTCTGAATCTTGTCCCTTGTTACCAATTCACCAACCAGTGAAAATAATCTTTTATTACTTATCCTCTTTACCTTTCATAATTTTGAAAACCTCCATCAGATCTACACATTAATCTTGTCTTTTCAGTGAAAAATTACCCAATTTTTCGTGCCATCGTTCATTACTATAACCTCTCATTCCTAGTAATATTCAAGTAAGCCTTCACTGTCCCCATTCCATGACTGTCTATCTTTGACAAATTCAACATCATCTCCTAGTTTTTACATTTAGTAATGCTATATATAAAACCCAGAATGCCAGTTGACTTTTATGATCTTTTATTGGGATGTAGTGGAGGCTATACTAGGTATATGTACTTTTTTATTTTTGGAGACGATGCCCATTTTTTGGTAGCATTTTATTTTTTATTATTCCAGGTTAAGGTCCTGCCTCTAAAAGCACAAAGTTTAAGATGATATGGACAGCTGTATTTCGATGAATCCCTGAAGACTATGTGGCAGCTGCTATTACAGCTATTATTTGGACTAAATGCTATTATACTAAGAGTGATTCATTATGAGATCAAAACTTAGAAATTACTGTTGATGTTTGTGGACAAACGTTTAACAGAGTTGTTACCATAATGTTCAGAGAAATATTGTACTAATATCATCAACACTAATTTCTATACATTAGTAAAGCAAGAAACAAGTTTATTATGAGGATAAAAGATTACCTGAATGTCCATGATTCGTTGTATAGATTTTGGTCCAGTTTATTAGGTGTATTCTCTCATATGACGCAGTATGTGCAATTTTGTATCTATAATATATTGCAAGTCTTACACATAGCATCACTTCCTGTCACATTTAGTTCCTGCAATGTTTACCTCATCACACCCCAACTCACTCAGTGTCACAAAAGATTTATTAGTATATAAAAAATCTGCACCAAATGCTGGAAATAAACCAAATAAAGTGCCAAAAATCTAAATTTCATTAAGGGGCCTGTCCTCAAAATCTCCCTACAAAAATAATCTCAGACATGATGTTTGGTATACTCACTTCTAGAATTGCCACTACACCACTGCTGTTTTCAATCTTTACCGAAAACTCTTTGTTCCTCTATTCTGTTAAGAATCTTACCATTTTAGGGAATACTTCCTTTCACTTTTCTGCAAAAAGTACTCCTTTACATTAAACTGCAACTACCACCTATCTGCCCACTCCACCAATCTATGTTCTGCAATCTCCTGTATTTTTCACAAATTACAGTCACCCTATTGGGTATTATTAACAAGTTTCAATATCATTCTCTTGTGCCTATGTCCAAACTATTTCGACAATTGGGAAAAAAGAGGTCACAGTAAAAATTACTTGGGATACACTACCAATATTTCAGCAAGCCAAAAAACATCCATTTATTCCTTGCATTCCATGTCCTAGCCAACGCGCTATCTGTTTCGATTACATTCCTTTTAATACCATATGCCTTAATGTTCGTAACAAGTCTTTTATATGGCACCTTATCAAACACCCTTTGAAAGTCCAGCATACAACATTCTCTATATTTCCTTTATCTATGCACGTTGTGATTTCTTCAAATGAATTCAATTAAAGTTGAGCGTGGCCTGGCTGATGGCTGCTACTTGCCTCATGTCTTTCTAATTATTCACAAATTTTTCCATGTTATGGACCCTAGTAATTTATCCATAACTGAGGTAAGACTTGCTGGCCTATAATTTCCTGGTTTATCCCTTTTCCACAGTTTTTCCCTCCTGGTATGCATTTGCACTGTTTCGTTCTGATCTCTGTTACATATTTGCAATTTTATTTTTTGTTTGTAATATGTGTACCGTGTGCCTTCAGACAATGGTAATTGGGTTATTTAGTAATGCACAATCTGGTTAACGTAACAGAGTAAGATCATTTAGTTATGCACATAGTTACTGAATGAAATAATTATAAAGCCTTGTATTGTGTGATTTTTATTAACCTGAAAGGGAATGATGAATTTGTTTTATCCAAGATGCTTTGATGTTTACGTGTATGAATGGGAGGTAATTTTATTATTGGCACAGTGCAGCAATAAAGGCTGTTGTATTGTAACCCAGACTTTCGGAAATACACTCAACACCAGTGAGACTACTGGAGTCTCCACCCTCAAAGAATTACTGCCATAAAATGAATAATATAATAGTGTCATTATTATTATTAGCTTGGATAACTTATGTGCATCTGAATACTTTGAATGTCACAAACCCAATGTCTGAAAATGTCATACATCTGTCCACAGTTACAGTGCCAACACACTCAGCTCCATATGTACCACATTCCTAATATGCTGAGGTCTGCTGAGTGCCCTATTCTTTTCTGCTATCAATTGCCCCCTTTACTCTGCCTCCCAGGGTCAGAGTCCTGTTCATCTGACACCTCAACAAATTGTCATGCTGGCTGCACCAAGCCCTATAGTGCATTTTAATGCAAACTTTACTTTTCTTCTGAATGCACTTGAAAACCTTTTTCACCATGCCTTTCAATACTTTTTAATACTTCTTTCCCCAGCCTTTCATTGCATTTTTAATCATTCTTTGACCCATCCCTCTTAGTTT
This sequence comes from Heterodontus francisci, assembly GCF_036365525.1. NCBI lineage: Eukaryota > Metazoa > Chordata > Chondrichthyes > Heterodontiformes > Heterodontidae > Heterodontus > Heterodontus francisci. The sequence continues at coordinate 42,331,578 of NC_090401.1, read as the reverse complement.
AGTTTAGTTTAATAAATCATCTAGTGACTTAGTGCATGTTAATAGTCCATCCACCATGTAGGAAATTTTTCTTCACCTCCTGGGTAGAGATCTCTTATTGAGGAACCCACCCCTTTTTCATTCCATGAAAGACAAAAATCTACCTCCAGGTTAGCTCTGTGCACTTTAATACTCCTCTCACTTGGTCTCTGTGAAATAGTACTCTGCTTATCTAGTCTCTGCACCGTAATTCACCACTCACCTGGTCTCTAAGCTTTAATACTCTGCTCATCTGATCCTGGTACTTTATTAAGCGATCACCTGATCTCTTTGCTTTATTACTATGCTCATCTGATCTTGGTGCTTTATTGCACACCTGATCTCTGAGCTTTAATCCTCTACTCACCTGGTCTTTGCATTTTAATACTCCACTCATCTGGTCTCTACACTTTAATCCTTGCTCACTTGGAACAGAATTTTCGGGCCCTGCCAAGGTCGGGAACAGAGACAGGAATTTTAGGGGAGGTGGGTTCAGGGCCCAGGAGGGCTAGCTGTCCCCACAAAGCAGGCAGCCAATAGGCTCATTAAGTCAGCCTCCAGTTACGTGACGACGGGCAATTTAACCCTGCCTGCCTGGGTGCGGATGCATCCAAAGGCTGCCTTGTAGAGGGATTTCTCCACACGCACACACACATAGTGGTGGCCTGGCTGCTTTCCCTACTTTTTATTTGTTAAAAATGTTAGTGAGGGGCACCTTCATGTTGAAGTACCCTCTCAGTTATCCTTAACTGCAGTCTGCTGCTCCTTTCAAGCTGAAAGTCCTCTGATTGGCCCTCCAGCTTTGACAGCCCATCTGCCACCCTTAATTGGACAGGGAACCTGTCTCCATGCCAATTAAGGGAGCGCCCCAAGCAAAGTCCCAGGTCAGTTACTGTTGCCCCCAGGGGCGGGTTTGGGACCCGGAAACAGTCCTGAGCCCTGTTTCCCACCCTGGAAGCAAAAATTCAGCCTTGGTCTCTGCTTTAATACTCCACTCACCTGATCTCTGCGCTTTAATACTCAGCTCACCTAGTCTCTGAGCTTTAATACACCGGCCACCTGGTAACTGTACACTTTTAATACTCTTCTTACCTGGTCTCAGTGCACTATAATACACAGCTTACTTGGTCTCTGCACTTTAATACTCCTCTCACATGGTCTCAGTGCACTTTTAATGCTTCCCTCATCTGGTCTCAGTGCACTTTAATACTCTGCTCACCTGGTCAGTGCACGTTAATACTCTTCTCACCCTGATTTCTGGGTGCACTTCTTAAATCTTCTTTTCCTTAAAGCAGCGACTGCTATTTTTTACTGCTATATTTATTAAAATATATTTTCACTCTCCTCTTGCTCCAGTCTGACCAAAGTATACGCCCATAGTGGTGTCCTGACACTGTTTTCCTGAACAGGTTGTTGGCATGTGCTGCATGAACAACCCAGGGATAAATTATCCTGTGATTTTTCTCTTCCAGCGGGTTGCCTGACCCATGCTCAGCCCTGCGCACTGCTACTGAGTTCAGGAACTGAAAAAATGGGACATCAAACATACATCCCTTCTTTCATGGTCATTGATTTGTGTTCCTCCTATTTTACACACAATCCAGCATCTGGTGCTGGAAGTTGACACACCATACTGGTTTGTATGCTCTTTGGATGTCCCTGGTAGTTGCCTGAATCAGGACCCATTTGGAAATTGCTATCCATAACACCTGAAGATTCACTTGCTTATCTTGCCCAACAATTCATAGCATGAACAAGTTGAAAAGCAACCTTCACAGGCGGTATTTAAAGGGATCCTCACCTTCATTAAGTTAAGTTTTTGGTTAGTTGCTTTAGCCTACTCAGGTACATGTGGACCGAGTTTTTGGCTGCTCTGGCTACAGTTTGGATGTGAAATGCTTTGGAAGAAGGAGTTTGTAGAGTTCCTGAGCTCTTTCTCAGGATTTGCTTAATCTTGAGACTCCTAAACCAGAAGGAAGAGTAATAGAAAGACTTGTGAAGGCTGCAAGAAGAGGGCGAAGAAGGCAATGCTGCTTTTGTGAGGTGACAACAGTTCATCATCTTCCCCATGGAGGCTGACAAGCAGGAAGAAAGAGCATTGGAATTTGCCTAAATTGCTGGATTCCAACAGGTACATCATAGACTGCACCACATAGGTCTTTGTGTTCCCCATCGCAAGCCAACTCAATTTCTGAATAGGAAGTGCTTCCATTCATTCAATGTGCAACTTATTTGTGATCACGGGCAACATGTCAGGCAGGTCTGGGCCTGGTTGCCTGGCAGTAGTTATGGCGCTTTCATACTGCGCCAGTCCTTAGTACCCCTTTATTACAAACAGATATGGGGACAAAGGCTATCTTCACACCAACTGGCTTGTGAGTCCTTTCAGGAACCTGAGCACAGGTGTGAAGTGTAGATAAAAACTGAGTCATGCAACAAGTGCTAGGATTGAGCAAACCTTTGCTGCCCTGAAAGAACGGTTCTGCTGCCTGGAGAGGAGCCCTTCCATACGGCACAGAACAAGTGTCAAGATTCATAATTGTTTGCTGCATGTTCCATAATCTTGTAATACAAAGGGAATTGCCTTGACACTTTCGGAGGAGGAAGAAGTGGAGGTGAAAAATGAAGAAGGAGATGAGGAACCAGAGATGTAGAGGAAGAGCATGGCCCAGCAGAGCTGTGAGCTGCCAGAGCTGTAAGGCAGAGATTGTTGACGAGAAATTTTCCTGAATCTTCTCTCCCCTCCACAGAACAACGACACTCCTTCATTCCATCTGATCCAATCCTGACACCACCAAACCCCTCAAACATTGCACCTTCCTAGGTGTTACTGTTTACTTCACTAAGATTATGAAGATTAATATCAAACTAAAAGAAAAGATTTTATTTTACTGCTCCAAAAGATTCCAGTCTTGAATTGACAGATGGTTACATGACTGATGCCTATTTATAGATCAGTCGTGCAGAACCTTAGTACCTGTCTTGTGTGCTTGCTTATCTATTCTAATACTCCTATGAGGTAGTTCCTAGTGGCCACAGCTTGAGAGGTAAAAGGCTGCTAAACATGCACTGAGGTCACTCGAGATGGCCATGGTAGATGACCTTGAAGAGCTCTGACTCTTAAAGGCTTAATTGCAGGCTGCTGGGGCTCAGCTTTGGCCAGGACAGTCTGACTCTTCTGGCTCTCTGCCAACAACAAGGACACTGGCTGAGAGGCTGTTGAGGGAGTGGGTGTGCTGTGATAGGGCAGCATGTGCCTCTCTCATAGAGCTAATACCACTCACAGGGTTATAAGTCCCAGAGCTGCTGCTACTCTGTGCGAGATCAGAGTGCAGGCGTATGTGAAAATGAGATTCAAGTGAGAAAAGAACAAGGGAAAACTGGTGGAATACCTTGCAGGAATTGCCTTCCAACCTTGTCAAAGGCCATGCTCCTGACATGCCCATTTTTTGCTCCAGTGGGGAGAGCACATGGATTGAGATGTGTCCCTCCTCTGTGATTGACTGTTCCCTCTTATTGTGTGCGTTTGTCCTGCAAGAAAGAAGGGAATGTGCTAGTGTTGGAGTAGTGAATTGTTTTTTATGTGCACTTCAGGGTAGAATAGTACTTTTGTGTTAAAGATGGCAGGGGTGTGTGGAGGTGAAGGGAGTAATAGTGAGGAGAATAGCAGGTGTAGAGTGCTGCATTAGAAGCAGAAAGATTGAAGAAAAAAGGAATTATGCTGCTGTTATTTGAGGAGAGCATTAGGATGTGTTTAGAATGCTGGGACCAGAGATAGTGCAGAGCTAAGCAGAGAGTATTGAGAGATATGTGAAAGGAAGTGTATCTTAACTGGCCTGGTGAGGTTATTGCACCATGTCCTGGGGACAGTGCTCACCTACTTTGCCACCTCTTCCCACTCATGTCATACAGCTTTCCTGGACATCATCTTACTGACCTCCTCCATCAGTACCTCAAATGCAGCATCAGGAAAACAAGAGGCCCTTTCCTCTGCCTCTCATTACCAGAAATCTTCAGTAACAGTTACCTGCAACCAAAAAGCACTTCTCTTTTAAGGGGTGCAAGGCTGCCTTGAAATGGTGTTATCAATGCAGGATAGTGACGCTCCCATTGGAAGTGTTGCCAATGAGCAGCGTGAGGGTGATGGCAGCCCAGCTATTCTATTTAAATTAATTAGGGGGACCAGTTGGGTCCATGTGATTGGGTACATGCTTCTAATACGAAATCCATTCTATATCTGAAAACAGTCTTAAGTCAGTTTCTACCCCACCATATCCAAATTATTTAGTCTTCTAGTATACTTTGAGTGCTGCATTAGGCTGTATTCTCAGTGTGATTCATATCCACTTCACTCAGTTTTCCAGTACTTTAATATCCTGAATCCTAGAATATATAATCAAACTAGATTTGGCAAGAGACGGAATTAAGACATTGATGATTATAAATGGGCATCAGATTATTGCTAACCAAGCACTTAATGTTGGCCAGGACAAGACCATGAATCCCACTAGTCATAGGCTGAATACTATGGGAAAGCTCAAGGTGGAGAAAGGGTGCAATGGCATAATTTAAAGGCCTGCTTCAGTTTAAAGGGGTAGATTCTTCGATGGGCTGCTTCTCTTCTGGTGCCGATAAGCCTGGCTTCCTATACAGTCTCCTGCTTCTCATTATTTTCCACCAACAAGTAAATCATGTACAATTAGATTCCCAAATTGTCTAATGCTTTCTCATAACAGCCATGTCTGCAGGTAAGAGAAATCATTGGTGGAGGCCACAGAACTAGAATGCGAACCTAAATGTTCCAATCAGTGCAGCAAACCAAAGAATCATTTGGAAGTCTGTGAAGTCAATCATTGATGTGCTTGGCATGGGAGCTGTCTGCTATATATTAAGGTAGATTTAGCTAGGCAAAAGGAAAGGTAGAAGAGATGGAATTTAGGATAGGTGACAGCATCACATTCTAATTCCAATATTTGCATGACTATGTATTGAGAATGTGAGAGCAGTTGCCCATTTCCACCCTTTCCAACCTAGGAATATTAAGCCCAATGTCTATAAAGTACACAGACTAAATGAGATAAACCCAAACATTTGTAAGAAAATTCGCAAGGTATTTCTAGAAGCTCCATGAATATGAATGTTATATCTGAGGATGAGGGATGTCCTTGTAACAAGGAGTCAGATGGAATTCAGAAAATTGTATTCCTCATTGTCTGATGATGGTAATGCCCATTTTAATATCTCATTCATCCATTTTCTCTGCCCCACATACTTTTTATCTCTCTGCAATCACATTCCCTTTTATTGCCCCATTCCCCAAGCCTGTCGCTTCTCATTCATTTTTTTAAGTTGCTATCCCATTAGTGCCCTTTCATCTAATTTCTTTGGTCTATGTTAATATTAGATAGAAAAGGCTATTGGGTGATGGAGTATTTAATATCCACTTCATTTGCCTTAAGTACATGTTTAACATCCATTTAGAAAAAGGTGTATAAAATTCGCTAAAGTAGTTATTTTATTTTCAAATCAATATTAGTTCCAATAAATGATTAATAGTGTTTAGACTAAACACTACTCAGAGAAAGGCTTCACAGGTTTTTTTAAAAAAGGAAATTGCTTCCTGCAGTAGCTGAATGGATAAATGTGGTCTGGACCAAGAATCCTGATGGATTTTTCCCCATCTTTAGCCCAGGGCATTGCAGCCTGGTGTCTCCAACTGAGATCAGCAAACTTAGAATCAACTGGGGATCAAACCAGAGACTCTGTAGTTATATAGTTCAGTTCCAAACTAAAATCATAGAATAGTACAGCACTGAATGGGGGCCATTCGGCTCTTTCAAAGAGCAATCAACTTAGTCCCACTCCCCTGCTCTTACCCCATACCCCTCCAATTTTTCCTCCATTTTGGAGGCTACTGTTAAATTTGTTTCCACCATTGATCGGGCAATGCATTCCAAATCCTAACTACTCATTGCATAAAAATGTTTTTCTTACACATTGTTCTGGTTCTTTTGCCAATCACCATAAATCTGTGTCATCTGGTTTTCAACCTTTCAGTTTCTCTTCATTTATTCTATCTGAACCTGTTGTGATTTTAAACACCTCTATCAAAGCTCCTCTTAGCTTTTTCTTCTCTAAGGAGAAGAGTTCCAGCTTCTCCAGTCTGTCCACATAACTGTAATCCCTCATCCTTGGAACCATTCTAGGAAATCTCTTCTGTACCCTCTCCAAAGACTTCATGTCCTTCCTAAAGTGTGGTGCCCAGAATTGGATACAATATTCCAGCTGAGGCCAAACAAGCATTTTATATAGGTTCAGCATAACATCCTGCTTTTGTATTTTTTGGCTCTTTAAAGCCTACAATTCCATATGCCTTATTAACTGCTTTTTTAACCTGTCCTGCCATCTTCAAAGATTTGTGCACAAACACCCTCAAGTCTCTTTCTTCTTGCACCCCTTTAAAATTGTACCATTTAGCTTGTATTGTCTTTCTTCATTCTTCCTATCAAAATTAGCCTTGCTCCAGTTAGTATTTTTATTCCAGATTGTTCCTTGTCCTTCTCCATAAACCTTATGATACTATAATCACTATTCTTGAGAATTCCCCCACTATGACTTTTCGACTTGGCCCACTTCATTTCCCCAAGACTAGACCCCCGGACTAGATCAAGCAATGCCTCCTTCCTTGTTGGGCAGAAACATACTGATCAAGAAAGTTCTTCTAAGCACACTTGAGAAATTCCGCCCCCTCTCTTCCCTTAACACAATCATTGCCCTATTCAATATTGGGGTAGTTTAAGTCTCGCATTATTGTAATGAGTTTTTTTATGTTGTCTGGTGCAACATAAATGAGATGCGTGGAGTCCAGTTGGTTGAAGATCTCAAACAGGTTTATTCACAGCTAATAAGTATATACAGTACAGAACTAACTATTTACAGAACCTTGTTCTGGGTGTTACAGTTGCAGAGTGACGCTGGCTCCGAGTCACAAGACTGCGTCCTAGTACTTGGCTCATTAGCATAATAAGATCTTAAAGGGACATCACTCTTAAAGGCTATCGTACAACATCCCCCCTTCTTTCCAAAGATAGGTCTCATATGCTAAAAGTAAAAACACATAAAATTAGATAACATCAGAATTATTTACACAGGCATTGAGATTATGAACTTTACCCCTGCAGAAGCTTAATAGTCCGCATATCGTTTCAGTGGTTTGAGAACTCGTCCAGATCTGGTTATGGTATAATCTTCTGGGGATGTCATCCTTGGCTGTTTGGGGTTTACAGGCATGTTGTCAATGTGTTGATTGTTGTCCTGTTGTTCCGTCACGCCCTCATCGTTGGAGTGCTTTCTTTCAAGTCCGCTATGCGCAATTGGGGTATTGCACACTTCTCTTAGTTGGCTACCGTTCCTTCTCAACACCACTCCACTAGCTGTTGTAATCTTGTAGGACCTAGGCTCACTGCATACTTTGGATACCTCTGCGGGTATCCATGTTCTTATTGTGGGGTGTATAACCCTGACCTTTTGTCCTACGTGTAGCCAAGGTAGTTCCGCCCTTGCATGCACCATCTTCATTCTCCCGTTTTTCGAGCAGTGTCTTCTGCATTTTGGAGAATTTGGACAGATGGTGCGTTGGCAGAGTCATTTGCACTTGTCTGCCAAATATGATCTCTTCTGGTGACAGTAGGCCCAAATCCATAGGTGTAGCTCTGAGGTGAAGCATGGCAACACGAAAATCTTGACTGTGCGAACCATTCGGCAAGACCATTACATCTAGGGTAATGTGGTGAGGACTTCACATGGTTTAAGCCCCATTTGGCGCACTTATCCCTGAAAGGGCTGCTTGTATACGATGGCCCTTTGACTGAAATTATTTCTTTAGGTCCGCCAAATAGACTGAATATGGCACTCTGTGTGCCTGCGATAACTGCACTTGAAGTTTCTTTTACCTGTCTGATAATTGGCAATTTGGAGAAATAATCAGTGACTAAGATAAAGTCGTCTCCATTAACAGAAAACATGGTGTTGATTTTGGATCAAGGAACTGATGGAATCTCGTGAGGGTGTAGAGGTTCTTTGCGTTGTTGTGTCTGGTGGCTCTGGCATGCCTCGCACATCCTCACTAACCCTACAATGTCACTGTTTATTTCTGGCCAATAAACAGTGTCTCGTGCCAGTCGTCTTGTTTACTCTGTACCCATATGGCCTTGGTGAAGTTGTGACAAGATGTCCTCTTGGAGAGGTTTGGGCACAATCACTTGTTTTCCCTTGAAGGTGACGCCTCTTGAGATACCAAGTTATCTCTGTAAGGCCAAAAGCATCTGAGGGTTTCTTGCACCTCTTTTTCTATGTCACACCAGCCTTCTGTGATGACTCTCCACAGTGCCTTCAGTTGTGGGTCATTTGCTGTTTCTGATTGTAGTTGGTCACATTTGTGCCAACCAAAATGCAATAAATCAATTCTGAGCACATCTTTCACCTCGATGTCTATGCTGTACACTTGTAGATCCAGTGGAACTTCTTCATTCTTGCTCGGGTTTGACAATCTGCTCTGCATATCCAGGGGTAACCATTTTGGTAGCCAGTTTGCAGCAGACGTCGAAGTCGTACCCCTGTACTTTCACTAAGAGCCACTGTAGTTGAGGTGGTGCGCTTGTCAGTGGTTTGCGCCAAATCATCTCCAGTGGTTTGTGGTCAGTTTCCACACTGAACTGCTTGCCAAACAGGTAGGTGTGGAACCTTGTGAACCATGTAATGAGTTCTTTTATGTTGTCTGATGCAACATAAATGAGATGCGTGGAGTCCAGTTGGTTGAAGATCTCAAACAGGTTTATTTACATCTAACAAGTATATACAGTACAGAGGTAACTGTTTACAGAACCTTATTCTGGGTGTTACAGTTGCAGAATGATTCTGGCTCTGAGTCACATGACTGTGTCCTGGTACTTGGCTCATTAGCATAGTAAGATCTTAAAGAGACATCACTCTTAAAGGCAATCATACAACAATTATCACTACTCAACAACAACCTGCATTTATATAGCACCATTAACTTTTTACTCTTTAGTTCATGGACATCTCAATAATTTTCCTTGCAAATCTGCACCTCTATCTCCTTACCACTATTTGGTAGTTTATAAAATGCACCAAGTAGTGTAATGGGGATAGGGTGGGAAAGTATAGTTGGTGTAGAAGTTCAGCCATAATCTTATTGAATGGTGGAGCAGGCTTGACGTGCCATATGGCCTATTGCTGCTTCTCTTTCTTATATTCTTAATAGCTTGTCTATTTTAACTTCAATCAACTAGATTCTGTCTTTGATCCTCAAGGACATTGTCTCTTTCTAGCACTTTTTACTTAATGGAAACTAAGCAGTCTGTTTACCCATTCAGTCTTTTCAGGAATTATTTCCCTTTTTAAAATACTGTGCAGACATTCTTTGACCAGAGTTTAGTCTGAACACTTTATTAATAATTTATCTAATATTGACAAAATAAGTGTACGGCAGTGAAGCTTACAGGTAATTGCCATGTTTTTCTCTCTTGAAGATGATGTGATGATAGAACTATGGAATTGAGACTAATCAGTTAAATAAAATCCTGAGTCCACAATATTATTTTAAAAGTATGGAAATGATGTGTAGAATTCTATTATCTTGCAGCATTACTTGACTATCAACAGATTACAATGGCCCAGATTGATATATTAAGATGTCAGAATAATTGCTGACCTAGCAAGTGCATGTATTGACTTAACAGTAGTAATTGTTGTTTGTGTGCATTTGCATTGGTTCCTTATATTTAGGGCCCACAACAGGTTAATGTTTACGTAATGAAAAATAAGCAATAATCTGAAGCACATGGAATGCGCATTCATAGCTTTGAGGCATGGAGATTGGGAAAATAGATATATTTTCTGTTCAGCAGAAATTATTTTGCTTTTAGCATCGGGGTTAAGTGTCCAGTTGTCCTCCAGCTATTACAACTTTTAAATTTCATAGCACTGCCTCCAGAAAGCTAACATACATTAAATTTAAATTCATTGTGCTTGATTCCAATACAAATATCTGTGAGGTACAATTGTCATGAACTTTTTGCTTTGTATTATATGTTTACAGCATCTGTATCAAGTGTGCATGGGACTCTTATTAGTGCAGTGTCGCTAGTTTCAAGAGGATATTCTTTAAAACCTTTAGCAATGTGTCCACCATTCCGTTCTCTTTGGGATATGCATTGTTAAAATCTGCACTTGTCAAATGCTGCCCTATTAAAAATATTATTTCATGGTTGAGCTATTGCTAAATGATTCTGTTATGTGATAGTGTATCTTTACTGTATAATTCACATATTACACACAACCAATATATGCTCTGAAAGGAAAAACAATGGAGTATACAAAGACCAATTTCATTTTAATATGCTTATAATTAGTAAAATTAATTCACACTAGTTTGCAAATTGTTGAGCATTACTTGTACAATGCATTGTACAGTTGTGAGCACTGAATGCAATACAATGTACATGAATTGAATTGAATTCTGTGTTTTATACAGTTAAGAACATTGCTGAATATAGTTTTGCAAATTGCAAGATGGAGGAGTTGAGTGAAATGAAGAAATTGATTGTGTTTGATTGCTATGCTGGCATTGTGGTAAGGCACTCAAGTTGGAATAAATAGAGGACACAACATTTTATTTTTGTGAGGTATTTTAATTTTCCTTTACAAAACCTATAAAGTTTGCTTCTGGATTTGTGTTGATAAATATTGTGATTTCATTTTATTTTAAAATTGTAATGGAAGCTAACTGCTAGATTGCTATCATGCAATGGATGCAAAACTGATGTAAACTTTTTTCTAGTGGTTTAATATATGTAATTTTTTCAAGTCATGAAAGACCAAAATATGTAATAAATTTGGTATATTATAACTAATATCCTTTATAATTAAAAAATGTTACATTATCACGTGTGTAATCAAATTCTGTTCAGACAACAGCAACTTTTTATTTTTGTCTTTTTAATTTGTTAGCTGTCGTATCCATAGTACCTGTTTAAATCAAAACAATTCAACCTTTCTGCAAATCTTTATCTTTGTTAAATCTTGTATGACGTTCAATTTACATGCAGCAAAGGATGGATGCAAATTCTTCACAAGTTTTAACTCTAGAATATATTAAACTTTTATAAATCTGACACTTACACACAAGTAAAAAAAAAGGACAATACTTACAGGAAAATACCAAAGTGCAGAACCTGTAAAGACTCTGTACCCTCTTCCTCAAATATCTGTGCCATTTCCCCCTTAAATTGTTCCATGCTGTCTCCCTCTCTGCACATTCTATTCCACAGATTCACCACCATTAATCAATTCTGGATGTTTTATTATCCCCTTCATCATGATGTCGTCAATAGCATGCAGCAAGACCTGGACAATATTCAGGTTTGGGCTGATAAGTGGCAAGTAACATTCATGCCACACAAGTGCCAGGCAATGTCAAGGGAGGATCTGCAACAAGGGAGGATCTAACCATCTCCTCTTGACATATTCTGGGGGTTACCATTAACCAGATATTTAACTGGACCAGCCACATAAATACTGAAGCTACAAGAGCAGAACAGAGGCTGGGAATTGTGTGGCAAGTAGCTCACCACCTGACTCGCCAAGCCTTTCTATAATGCACAAGTCGGGAGTGTGATGGGATACCTCCCACTTGCCTGGATGAGTGCAGTTCCAACAACACTCAAGAAGCTTGACACCATCCAGGAAAAAGCAACCCGCAGCAATACTTGAAGAAGAACAGGGGAGGTCTCAGAGGTGTCCTGGGCAACAATTATCCCTCAACTAATATTATTATCTGATCATTTAACCTCATTGCTGTTTGTGGGAAATTGCTCTGTGCAAATTAGCTGCTGCTAATTACAACAGTTACAAAGTTACAACAGTGAGTAAGTACAGTTCAAAAGTTACTTAATTGGTTGTAAAGTGTTTTGGCATTTCCAGAGGTTGTGAAAGGCACTGCATAAATGCAAGTTCTTTTGTATTTCCTATATAGGTTGTTATGGGGTAAGTGCTGCTGCAACCAAGTATCTGGTTGACCTCCTTCCTCATTGCTATCGATGCCTTCTCTGTGATGATTGGGAGGCAAATGACAGCAGTATAGCAATGACATCTTCTATGATTTTAGTTCTGGTAGCAGACTTTGATCAGGAATGAAGTGGAGTTGGGTTAGATCACCACTTCCCTACTCCAGAGCACAGCATTTATTTGAATAAATTCACCTATCATGCACTCCAAATGGCAGATCGGGCTACAACACTAAATGGCAAAATTTCCACATTTAGATGATCATTCAGCAAAATAATGAAGTGTATCAAATAAATGTAAGTCAGAGGACATAACATTGTATTGTGCTATTTTATTTGTATATAGGCTACCTGCTGCAGTCTGACCTCATTTCCTATTGCTTGCAATGCCTGAGCACATCCAGCACTAATATATGCAATTTTGGCTCATGTTTTTCTCAGGAATTGGAAACAATGCATCATGAAGACTTAAAATACTGTGGTATAAATTTCTTCTGGAAAAAGTATAAAGAATTGATTGTTTACAGATAACATGCCTAAAGTCATAAGTGTAATATATAAATATTAGCAGGTGAAAACTTATAATTCACCTTGACTATAAGGTGAAGTGAATGAGTTATCCATTTTTTCATAAATCCTCAACAGTCTATTGTTGGATTGCTTTCCTAACCCATCTACAAATAGAGGAGGAGATGTCAAAACTGGGAAGATGGGGTAACATTTTTCTGATGGTGAATCTTAGCAGGAAGATTATCTGATGGTGAATGTTAACCAGGAAGATTATGGAAAGTACAGGAGGAAATTGAAAAAGTTAATATGGGAAGCAACATGAGGTTATCAGAAAAGACTAGCTGTCAATATTAAATTGGACCCTAAAATATTTTATAAAGAAATAAAGTGGGAGCAGTTAGTTCAGGAAAAAATTGGGCCTATTAAGGATCCAAAGGGAAATCTTCATGTGGAGGCAGAGGACAAGGCTAAAGTATTAAATGAGTACTTTGCATCTGTCTTCAGAAAGAAAGCGGATGATGTGAATCATGGTTACAGCACAGAAGGAGGCCAGCTGTCTGTAAGAGCAACTCGCCTAGTCGCACTCCCCTGACTTTTCCCCGTAGCCCTGCAAATTTTTCTCTTCAGATAATTTTCCAATTCCCTTTTGAAAGCCACGATTGAATCAGCATCCACCACACTCTCCGGTAATGCATTTCACTTGCTGCAAAAAAGAGGTTTTCCTCATGTTGCCGTTACTTCTTTTGCTAATCACCTTAAATCGGTGTCCTCTGGTTCTTGACCCCTCCACCAATGAGAACAGTTTTCCCCATCTGACCAAACCTATAAGTGGCACGATTTTGAAAAATGTAGATGAGCAGAGAGACCTTGGTATCCAAATACTCAAATCCTTGGCAGGGCAAGTTGATAAAGTGGTTAAAAAAGCATGTGGGTTACTTGGGTTTATAAATAGAGACATTAAGTATAAAAGCAAAGAACTTTATAAATCACCGGTGGGCATCAATTGGAGTATTGTGGGCAATCCTGGTCACCACAATTCAGGAAAGATGTACTGGCCTTAGAAAAGGAACAGACGAGGTTTACCAGGATGTTACCAGCGGTGAGGGACTAAAGTTATGAGGAGAAGTTGGAAAAATTATGACCATTTTCCTTGGAACAGAGGAAGTTGAGAGGTGACTGATTAGAGGTTTTCAAGATGATGAGAGATTTTGATAGAGTAGGTGAAGAAAAACTTCCCTCTGGCGAGTGGTTCAATAATCAGTCATAGATTTAAAATCATAGAAATGTACAGCACGGAGAGAGTCCATTTGGTCCATCGTGTCCATGCCAAACAAAAAAAACCCAGCTATTCAGCCTAATCCCACATTCCCATTGTTTGTCCATAGCCTTGTAGGTTATGACACTTCAAATACATATCCAAGTAGTTCTTAAATGTGATGAGGTTTTCTGCCTCTGTCACTCTTTCAGGCAGTGAGTTCCAGACCCCGACCACCTTCTAAGTGAAAACAATTCTCTTCTCTCCTCTAATCCTTCTACCAATTACTTTAAATCTGTGTCCCTAGATAATTGAGCTCTCTGCTAACGGAAATAGGTCCCTCCTAATCTTTCTTTTGGGCCTCCTTATCTCGAGAGACAATGGATACGCGCCTGGAGGTGGTCAGTGGTTTGTGAAGCAGCGCCTGGAGTGGCTATAAAGGCCAATTCTAGAGTGACAGGCTCTTCCACAGGTGCTGCAAAGAAATTTGTTTGTCGGGGCTGTTGCACAGTTGGCTCTCCCCTTGCGCCTCTGTCTTTTTTCCTGCCAACTACTAAGTCTCTTCGACTCGCCACATTTTAACCCTGTCTTTATGGCTGCCCGCCAGCTCCTAATACACCTCAATTAAATCTCCCATAGTGTCCTCTGTTTCAAAGGAAACAAACCCAGTCTATCCAATCTTTCCTCATTGCTAACATTCTCCAGTCCTGGCACCATCAACATGATTTATGACTTGAATCCCTTATAGGGACTAAACCAAATCAAGCGTACATCCCTATGAATCTCCTTTAAGCTCAAACCAGACAAATTCATAGACACATTTGGGTCTGAAGAACTGAACTAGTCTTCCCTCAAAGAAAGAAAACTAACAGAATATTTACACCTTTCAGATAGCCTATTTTTTAAATAATTATGGCTGTCATAGATATCCCAGATATTATAAGGGTCTGGGTAACGCTCTTCAATACGTATCTCCCCACTTAAAGAGACACAGAGAGCGGGTTCTTATAGTTGTATGCAGAATGCTACATGAGAAGATTCATTAACTTTTATATATTTATTAAAAAACATGCAATAAAGAACATGGAACATGCAATACACTTTAAGTGGCAAAGTATACCACAATATCAAAGATTTATACTAAGAGATGTAATCCATAATCTTATTTCTAAAATACAATTTTAAAGTTTAAACTTGATAATGTTACAGCAAAATATCTTAGAATATCCATCAAAATTTAAAGTAAATGTTTACCTTAAATTCCCCAAGTAAGCCATAGGTTGAGAAGCATTGATGAGGAATTCAATACTTCTGGTTTCAGGTTTCAAAACTCTCATGTTTCTTCCGGTTTGAAGCAATCATCTGACCTTTTAGCATATAGGTGTTACCTTTCTGTGTGTGTCTTTTCCTGCTTTTGAGATCCATCTATGGTAATATCATTAGCTACCATCCCTACTTAACTTATTTGCTGGAAATCCCCTGCTCTTGAACTTGTGAGCTTTATCTGGTCAAAATGTTTATAATTGGGTTTACTTGGCATCTGTTTCTGTAAGTACCATTTAATTTTTTTAGATTTAGATTTAGAGATACAGCACTGAAACAGGCCCTTCGGCCCACCGAGTCTGTGCCGACCATTAACCACCCATTTATACTAATCCTACACTAATCCCATATTCCTACCACATCCTCACCTGTCCCTATATTCCCCTACCACCTACCTATACTAGGGGCAATTTATAATGGCCAATTTACC
This sequence comes from Heterodontus francisci, assembly GCF_036365525.1. Classification (NCBI taxonomy): domain Eukaryota; kingdom Metazoa; phylum Chordata; class Chondrichthyes; order Heterodontiformes; family Heterodontidae; genus Heterodontus; species Heterodontus francisci. The sequence goes on along the minus strand of NC_090401.1, from coordinate 42,315,956 downwards.
TATCAACCTGCAAGTCTTTTGGCTGTGGGAGGAAACCGGAGCACCCGGAGGAAACCCACACAGACACGGAGAACTTGCAAACTCCACACAGGCAGTACCCAGAATTGAACACGGGTCGCTGGAGCTGTGAGGCTGCGGTGCTAACCACTGTGCCACTGTACCTTAAACTCTTCTTTTGAGTCAGCCTGTCTGCATCACTATCAACTAATTATGTTTATAGTGACCTCTTACTGATGTCACACAGGATGTTTCAATGTGTGTCATGTTCTAATTCCATTGTAACAGAGACCTTGAAAGATCTTGGAATTTTTAACTCTACCTTCTTGGGGAATTTCAGTGAGTCTTGAAAACTGACCATTTATTCAATCTTTAATTCTAAAATATATTAACTATATCTAAATTCTACCTAATTACGCCTATTATACCTATGTTTCATCAGACCATCCTCACAAAATCTCTGTACTCTCTCTAGTGCGATCATATCCTTCCTGTAACGTGGTGACTAGAACTGTATGCAGTACTCTAGCTGTGGCCTAACTAGTGTTTTATACAGTTCTAGCATAACCTTTCTGCTCTTATATTCTTTATCTCAGCTAATAAAAGAAAACATCCCATTTGCCTTCTTAACCACCTGGCCTTCTACTTTCGAGGATCTGTGGACATGCACACCAAGGTCCCTCTGTTCCTCTACACGTCACAGTATCCTACCATTTATTCTGTATTTCCTTGTCATGTTTGCCCTCCCCAAATGCATTACCTCAGACTTCTCGGGATTGAATTCCGTTTGCTACCTTTCTGTCCACCTTGCTAGTGCATTGACGTTTTCCTGCAGCCTACAGCTTTCTTCTTCACTAGCAACCACATGGCCAATTTTTCTATCATCTGCAAACTTCTTAATCATACCCCCTACATTTAAGTCCAAATTATTGATGTATACCACAAAAAGCAAGGGGTCCAGTACTGAGCCCTGTGGAATCTCACTGGAAACAGCTTCCTGCCACTGAGCCAGTTTTGGATCTAACTTGCCACTTTCCCTTGGATTCCATGGGCTTTTATCTTTCTGACCAGTCGACTATGTGGGTCCTTGTCAAAAGCCTCATTAAAATCCATATAGCCTACATCAAATGCACTACCCTCAACCCTCCTGTTACCTTCCCAAAAAATTCAATCAAGTAAGTCAGACATGACCTTCCTTTAACAATCCATGCTGATTGTTCTTGATTAATCCGTGCCTTCTTAAATGACAATTAATACTGTCCATCAGAATTTTTTCCATTAATTTGCCCACCACCAAGGTTAGGCTGACGGGCTGTAATTACTCAGACTATCCTTTACACCCTTTTTAAACAATGGTAGCTGTCCTCTGGCACCATGCCTGTAGCCATAGAGGTTTGGAAAAAGATGGATCAGAGCCTTTGCTTCTCTGAGCAGCCTACGCTTCATACAGGCCTGGTGATTTATCTACTTTCAAAGATGCTAAACCCCTTAATGTTTACTCTCACTATGTTTATCCCATCCAATATTTCACACTCCTCCTCCTCAACAACAATGACTGCATTGTCCCCTTTATGAAGACAGGCACAAAGTATTCATTGAGAACCATGTCCATATCTTCCGGCTGCACTCACGGGTTACCTTTTTGGTCTCTAATAGGCCCTACTCTATGCATTTATAAAACATCTTCGGGCTTTCCTTGATTTTACTTGCTAATGTTAACTCACGCCCTTTCTTTGAGCAAAATCATCCGCAAAAGATGTAGAGGGGAGATGAGAATTTTTTTCATTCAGAGAGCTGTTGGGATTTGGAGCACTCTGAATAGGTGGTGGAAGCTGATTCCATAAATTAGTTTTAGAAGAAGTTGGACAGCTACTTGAATATGAGCAACTTACAGGGTTACACACAAACACTGGGTTGTGGGACTAAGCAAGGCTGCAATTTCAATGAGTCAGCATTGTCACAATGGGTGAATGGCCTCCTGAGCTGTATGTTCCTATGATTCTATGAAGTACATGAGCAAAGAGAGGAGGAATATCGGAGAGTTACAAATATACAAAAAAAAGGTGACAAAGACCATCAGTATGCATTCTATTAATTAGATTGCATTCTCTACAACTCCTTTTAATGCTATCTCCTGGAGGAAGGAAAACACAAATGAATTAATCCTCTGACATTACAGCCACATTGAATATTCTTACTGCTCAAAAACAGAGTGACAAAACACTAATGAAAAGTTTTCAATAAAGGCTGTTTTAGCTTGAGATGATTTGTTAACTATCAGTAATGAGGAATCCATGGAGTGTACCTCAACTGCGGAGAAACTTTCAAAAAGTAAATAATTCCAGATCAGACCTAGCAGTAAGGATCATAGAATCATAGGATATAACTCAGAATTTGGCCATTCAGCCATTGGCTCTTTGGTAGAGCTATCCAATTGATCCCATTCCCTGCTTTTTCCCCATAGCCCTGTAATTTTTTCCCTTCAAGTATTTATCCAATTCTCTTTTGAATGTTGCTATTGAATCTGCTTCCACCACCTTTCAGGTAGTGCATTCCAGATCATTACGACTCACTGTGTACAAAAAGGATTCCTCATGTCACATCTGTTATTTTTACCAATCGCCTTAAATCTGTCTACCAATAGGAACAGTTTCTCCTTATTTGCTCTATCAAAACCATTCATGATTTTGAACACCTCTATTAAATCTTTTGTTAACCTTCTCTGGTGTAAAGAGAACAATCCCAGTTTTTCCAGTCTCTCCACCCTTCCTTTGACACCCTTTGCTGTGTATTTGTTTATAAAAGACTTAGGGTTCCCTTTTATATTAGCTGCTAATCTATTTTCACACACAGTCTTTGCCCCATTTATTCCCTTTTTTTAGATCTCTCTGTACTTTCTATATTCAAATTGGTTCTCTATTGTTATATGAAACTTGCAATTCTTATAAGCCTCCTTTGACTGTCTAATTTTAACCTCTATATCTTTAGTGGTCCAGGGAGTTCTATCTTTGGCTGCCCTTCCTTTACCCCTATGTGCCTACTTCATACCCGAATCATGTCCTATTTTGAAGGCATCCCATTGCTCAATTACAGTTTAGCTGCGCAATTTGTCATTCCAATCAGGGTCAGATCTGTTTTCAATTCACTGAAGTTAGCCATCCTCTAGTTAAGTATTTTTATGCTTGGTTGTACATTTTCCTTTTGTATAACAATTCTAAACATGATAAATACTGTTCTCCAAATGTTCTCCGACTGAAGCATGCTGCACAGTGTCAGTTGTGGCTCAGTTGGTTGCACTCATCTTCTTCTTCTTTGGCCTCCTTGTCTCAAGAGACAATGGGTAAGCGCCTGGAGGTGGTCAGTGGTTTGTGGAGCAGCGCCTGGAGTGGCTATAAAGGCCAATTCTAGAGTGACAGACTCTTCCACAGCTGCTGCAGAAAAATTTGTTTGTCGGGGCTGTTACACAGTTGGCTCTCCCCTTGCGCTTCTGTCTTTTTTCCTGCCAACTGCTAAGTCTCTTCGACTCACCACACTTTAGCTCCGCCTTTACGGCTGCCCGCCAGCTCTGGCGATTGCTGGCAACTGACTCCCACGACTTGTGATCAATGTCACAGGACTTCATGTCGCGTTTGCACTCATCAGTTCTGATGAAAGGTCATCGACCTGAAACATTAACTGTTTCTCTCTCCACCAATGATGCCAGAGCTGCTGAGTGTTTCCAGCATTTTCAGTTTTTATTTCAGATTTCCAGCATCCACAGTATTTTGCTTTTATTATTATGGTAGCACTCAGCTCTGAGTCACAAGATTCCAGGTTCAAGTCCCACTCCAGGGCTTGAGCGCAAAAATAACGGCTGACACTTCATTGCATTAAGAGATTGCTGCACTGTTAGAGGTGCTGGCTTTTGGATCAGATGTTAAACCGAGGCTCCATCTGCTTGCTTGGGTTGATGTAAAAGTTCCCATGGCACTATTTCGAAGAAGAACAGGGGAATTATCCCTGGTGTCCTGGGCAATATTTATCCCTTAATTAACATCGCAAGAAAACAGATCATCTGGTCATTATCACATTGCTGTTTGTGGGAGTTTGCAGTCCATATACTGCCTGCCGCATTTCCTGCATTGGAGGTTGGTTAGCTCAGTTGGCTTGACAGCTAGAGTGTGGTTTTAATCCCCATACTGGCTGTGGTAGTTCATGGACGGCTGCCTTTTCACCTTGCCTAGAGAGAAACTATTTCCGCTGGTTGGGGAGTCTAGGACTAGGGGGCATAGTCAAAAAGCCAGAGCTTTTCAGGAGTGAAATTAGGGAACTGTTCTGCACAGAAAGGATTGCAAAAGTTAGCAACTCTCTTGCGTAATGGCAATTGATGCTAGGTCAACTATTAATTTTAAACCTGGGATTGGTAGATACTCAGACAGTATCTGGGGTCGGAATCAGAAAGTATCTCAGAGAGATCAGAAAGTACCTTGGTGGGTGAGCGGGTCAGAGTATCTTAGGGGGTGTTCAGGGAGTATCTTGGGGATCATAAAGTATCTTGGGGGGAGGTTCAAGGAGTATCTTGAGTACCTTGGTGGTGCAGTGGGGGGTCCTATTGGTCAGCTCTGGTGCATCAGCGACATGTTGCCTGCGCAGTGGTGAGGGTGCTGGAGGCTCAAGCACTGGGAGAATGAATGAATATGTAGAGGGAGCTGCATTAGCTATTACTTCACAAGCTGCTGGTAGTTGTGTTTGGAGGGTGGCTTTTTGTATGTCGAAATGTGCATATGTTAGTCTTTTTGAAAAATACTTTTGTTGCTACAGGTGGCTTGCCAATTTAAATACAAGTGGTATCAAGTGGTTGAGGATGTTAGTAAATTCTTCTAATTCTGTTTATGCCTGTGTCAAAATTCTCCATATGTCATCCCAGTATCTGTAGTAACACATTGGGAGCCAGGGGCACTTTTCAAAGTACTGTTTTCCCAGGCTGCCATCTGTATGTTTCTATAGATTTGAATAAATTCTTACCCACAGCTGTGCTTTTAATTTGGAGATTACATTCTAAGTCATTTTTTGTTAATCCCAGGTGTAATAACTTCATTATGGCTTCGTGTGATCTGTTGAGCTGTGGTATTTTTGTGAGGATGTTTTCAATGAACAGTATGCCTCTCTCTGTTACTATATTTCTGTATAACCTTTCAATATCCGTTGTAAGATGTATCATGTTTGAGGGTAAGGTCAGTGAGTTCACTATTTTTGTAAAGTGGTATGTGTCTTTGATATAGCTAAGACGTTTCTGTGCTGGGGGCTGGGGGAATTGGGGTTAAGAATGAGTTGATGTATTCTGCTAGCCTGTGAGATTCAGTACTACAGTCTGACACAATGGGTCTTCCTGGGGGTATTTCTCCTGATGTTGTCCATGTGTCTGCATACTTGTGCATTTTGAGAAGTATGTAGAATTTTTTGGGTTGCAATTGTTTCCCATTCAGGTATTTGACCTGTTTCTGATTGTGTTCAGATGTCTTCAGTTGTATTAATGTGTTTTCAATTTCTTTTTGTGTTTCCTTATGGTTTTCTTTTGTTCACTAAGTGTAGCAGTCTGTATTATTTAGTAGTGTGTGTGCAAAGGGTAATGGTCAATGGGTGTTTTTGTGACTAGAAGGCTCTTTCCATGAAATACTGCAGGGTATATATCAATAATGTAGACTTAAATGTAGGGTATATGATTAAGTATTTTTTCAGATGGTACAAAAATTAGCTGTGTGTTTCATAGTAAGGAAGGAAGCTGTAAACTAATGGAAGATATCAACGGACTGGTCAAGTGGGCAGAAAAATGGCAAATAGAATTCAATCCAGAGAAGTCTGAGGTTATTGCATTTGGGGAGGGCAAACAAAGCAAGAGAATAACAGTAAATGGTAGGATGCTGAGAAGTATAGAGAAACAGAGGGATCTTGGTGTGCTTGTCTATTGATCCCTGAAAGTAGCAGGATAGGTAGATAAGGTGGTTAAGAAGGCATACAGGATACTTTCCTTTAAGAGCCGAGGCATTAAAGCAGGGAGGTTATGCTAGAACTGTACAAAAGAAAGTTGCAGGTAGAGTACTGCATACAGTTCTGATCACATTACAGGAAGGACATAATCACAGTAGAGAGGGTAGGGAGGCGATGTTGTCGGGACTGGAGAATTTTAGCCATGAGGAAAGACTGGGTAAGCTGCAGTTGTTTCGTTTGGAAGAGAGGAGGCTGAGGGGAGAATTAACTGAGGTGTATAAAATTATAAAGGGCCTAGATAGAGTGGATAGAAAGGACCTATTTCCCTTAGCAGAGAGGTCCATAGGGGACATAAAGTAATTGGCAGAAGGATTATAGGAGAATAAAGGAGAATTTTTTCACCCAGAGGGTGATGGGAGTCTCGAACTCTCTGCCTTACAGGGTAGTCGAGGCAGAAATCCTCATTGCATTTAAAAAGCACTTGGACATATACTTGAAGTGTCGTAATCTACAGGGCTATATGTCAAGAACTGGATAGTGGGATTAGACTGGATAGCGCATTTTTGGCCAGCATAGACTCGATGGGCCAAAAGGCTGGGGGATGACGTCCGCGATCGCTCTGCGCATGCTCTGCGTTGGCAGGAGTCACTTTTTAAATGGGCCGTCTGCTTTTTTGGTAATACAGCAGCACCCTCTACTGGTTGAGCCAGGTGCTTACAGGTTTGTGTGGGATGCTCTCCCACTCTCGAAAGGTTGGGGGGGGGTGGTGTTTGGATATAATTTACCTGCCTGATTCGGAGAACTGTCTCTCAACGCTGAGGGCGGCACAGTGGCGCAGTGAGATTAGCACAGTAGCCTCACAGCTCCAGCGACCCGGGTTCAATTCTGGGTACTGCCTGTGTGGAGTTTGTAAGTTCTCCCTGTGTCTGCGTGGGTTTCCTCCGGGTGCTCCGGTTTCCTTCCACAAGCCAAAGACTTGCAAGTTGATAGGTAAATTGGCCATTAGCAATTGCCCCTAGTATAGGTAGGTGGTAGGGAAATATAGGGACAGATGGGGATATGTGGTAGGAATATGGAATTAGTGTGGGATTAGTATAAATGGGTGGTTGATGGTCGGCACAGACTCGGTGGGCCGAAGGGCCTGTTTCAGTGCTGTATCTCTTAAAAATAAAAGCTGTTACTATGCCAATATGTTTAGTTTAAAGATTAATTTTATTTTAGCTTTGGATTTTATGGGAGCTGGACAGGCACTGGGGATGAGGAACCTAGGACAATAAAACAGGGATCTGGGAACTAGCCATGACTGTTCTTTGAAAGAGTCGGGGATGTGGGTAGGATGCAGGGTAGGTTCTGCAGTAGTAGTTAGGTTTAGGATTAGAGTTGGTTGGTCTTGGGTCAGGATTAGTGTTGGGGGTAGGGGGTCCAGGGTAGTTGTGTTAGTGGTTAGTTGGACTACAGTCTGGGTACTGGTTACGGTTGGGATTACTTTTAGGGTTGTTGAGTTAGGGATTGGGGCAATGATCCTTCTAATTTTCCTTCACTGTGCCATCCCTTTAAGATTGCCATGCGGCCACGCAGGTGAAGATCTTAAAGGGACCACTGCTTGTGTGAGGCCTATTTGTCATGCACCCGTGCAGCTTAGAGAGAACATTGGTGGGGGTTTAGGATTAGGGATCATTTCAATGGAGGCTTCTTTTGAAAATATATTAGGTTTAGGGTCAGCTTTCTCCTACATTTTGTCTGTAGAATTAAGGTTGTGGGTATGGCTCAGTGTAACTGTTAGGATTACAGTTGGTTAGGGGTGACTGGTGATGCTTGCTGATCTACATTGGCTCCCGGTCCAGCAACATCTCAATTTTAAAAGTCTCGTCCTAATTTTCAAATCTCTTCACGGCTTTGCCCCCCTTCTTAACGTTGTTACATCCTTCAGCTCTGAGATATCCTCCAAGATCTCTTCGCTCTTCCAATTTCAGCCTCTTGTGCATCCCCAATTTTAATTACATCACCATTGGTGGCCATGTCTTCAGCAACATGGGACATAAGCTCTGGCATTCCCTCCCCTCCTTCAAGATGCTCCTTAAAACCTACCTCTTTGACAAAGCTTTTGGTCATTTTACATGGCACTGTCAAATTTGGTTTCATAATGCTCTTGTGAAAAGCCTTGGGATGTTTTAGTACATTAAAGGCACTGTAATAAATGCAAGTTGTTGTTAGTTGTACTCTGGTATTTCACCCAAAATAGCTATTCTTCAAAGCAGTAAATGTTATCAGGCTATTGTATATGTCTTCAGAATTGAGGTGGCTCCTACTGTTATAGATTGTCCAGTTGCACTCACCATCTGTAGATGTTATTGGGTAGTTATCAGAAGCAGAAACCCTAGTTTGTAACCTAAAAATGTTAGAAGAACCCGAAAGCTTTGTACTTTACTAGGAGTTGTCTTTAACTAAGCTGTAGTGGTACTAGTTGGAGGTATTATTACAAATGAAAGGTCAAGAGACAGGTAGATCCTGGGCAGTTAGTAGGATTGGTATTCAAGGATGAGATCAAATGGACTGAAAAATCTTCTTCATCCAGACCCATATTTTATTACTTCTATTGCAAATACCCCAACAAGTGTCAGTCATGTTGCATTCCTGATGTTTTTTCATTGATACAGTCCAATTGACTCCTTAGTTGTTCCTTCATATGCTTATTCCATTAAGTTCAAAAAAAATTTCTGTTAATATGTGTAAGCTGTACTCTGCCAAAGATAAGTAATTAGGATGACATTTGCAGGGTTTCAGAATTTGGCGTAGAAATGCTGAAGATATCAGTTTCAGGAACATTTGAAAGGAAATCTCTGATGGGGGGGGGGGGGGGGGGGGGGTGGGTGGGGGGGGGCTCTCTCCCCCATGATTTCTTGATCCCCTATCTCCTCTCTGTGTTAAAACTCCCTCTCTCCTCACAATCTGTCTCTCCTTTTTTCTACTGATATCTTGTTTGATAACTCCAGCATTATAATTTATCCCCAATTGCCTTGGAGGTGGAGAGAGTGAATGGGAGTAGATGGAGGACTAAAGGTGAGGTGATAGAGCAAGTGAATGGTGAGGGTGAAGAGTTGAATGATTATTTCAAAGGGGAAGAAGTAGGAATAGTGTTTGGAGTAAGTAAGAGTGTGATAGGAAAGGGAAGGTGAAGTAATGTAGTTGTGGGAAGCATGAGTGATTGGGGAGGATGTGGGAAGGGAGCTAGTAAAGACTGTATTTTCCCCAGAATCATTACCCAAATGCAACCTGTAGCTGTCAAGATGGGTCCTTTAACTGCTACCTAAAAGCAGAGGAGGAGAGAGAAAGAGATAGGAAGAGTAAAAGGAGAGGAGCAGAAGAGGTACAGAAGCAGAGGAAGAGAGAGAGATAGAAACAGCAGTACAGACAGCACAGAGAGTCCATATTCTCTGACTTACCGCACATAGTTATGGGAGGTTGACTAGTAATATACTCATTGACTGGTAATATCTGCACACACTTCCAGTCTAATTTTCCATTATAAATTCCTATCCAGATTAATCACAAAAACTGTGCACATAAAACTTATGCTGTCATTACATCTCCCAATGGAGGTGCTGCAGAAAGATATAATTTCAGTCTGATTACATTTAGAGGCAGCCTCCATTATAAATATGGGCATAGGAATTTATAATAAAAATACTAAATTAAGGACAGAATGTATGCCTTTAAAATGGAGACTGAATTACATCAAATTATCCCCACCTTATAATCTAACTTCACCTGAAAACTATAGTGTGTGCAATGCCACATGAGATCAACTAGTGTATATGATTTGGGTCTAGGCAAGGGAGTTTGACAAATAACAAAGCAGACTGGGCTGAAGGATGGCAGATGCAATTTATTGTGGAGAAGATAATGCATTTTATGAGGATAAGGAAGGAATGGGTGTATTAACTCAATTGACAGATGAAGTGTGAGGAACAGAGACCCCAGGGATGTTAATACACAAGACCTTTTAACTGCAAATACAGGTGAATAAAGTCATTAAAAAGTCAATAGCATTTCAGCTTTTGAATAGGGACAGAGTACTTGAGCAAATAGGTTATGATAAATTTGTACATAAGAAATAAGAGCAGTAGGCCATTTGGCCTTTCAAGCCTGCTCCCCCCATTCAACAAAATCCTCCCTGATCTTCCAGCTTAACTCAATCGTGCCATACAATCCCCATATCCCTCATTACCCAAAAATCTATCTTGAAGGCAGTGGTAGACTACAATTCAAATACTGCATGCTGTTTTGGGCACCCATTGTAAAAAGGGCATTAATAGCATTGAAATGACAGTTATGAGGAGATTTGAGATACTGGGACCACTCTCAGGAACTGAGGCGGCCAGGAGGAGTTTTAATGGAAGCTCTTTTAAATGATCTTGATCAAATGTTTTGATAGGATCGATAAGGAAAGATCTCTTGTTGGTGATTCAGTGACAAGGGGATGTCAATTTAAAATTGTTACGAAGAGAGTGAGGATAAAGGATCCCTTCACACAAACAGTTGTAGAATATGGAATGCTTTGCCACTGAGGAGATGCAGCAGACATTATTGAACCTTTTAGGCAAATAGTAAAGAATTGAAGCGGTTTGGTATGGAGAGATCAGGGCAGTGGGATTCGTTTTGGATTGTTCCAGCAAAGTACTGCAAACATACAATGGGCCCCTTCCGTGCGTAAACCTATATGGGTCTATGAAAACATTGATTTATGCTGGGCTATAGTACTCCAGCCTCTAAGCATTGGATGTTTTGCTCTTGGCCATTCTTCATGTTTGACTCAGGACAAAGAGTATTATGAAAGGTCACAGAAATGACCCGTGCTTACCTGAATTCCACATATTTATTGTTCCATCAGTGGTCCTAGGACAGTGATTGAGATTAAACTGGCTGGATTCACTTTGTTTCTCACACTATCTGAGACACGCAGGCCACCCATTGTGGTGCAATCCAATTTATTTATTTTTTTTAAGAGATACAGCACTGAAACAGGCCCTTCGGCCCATCGGGTCTGTGCTGACCATCAACCACCCATTTATACTAATCCTACACTAAATTCCATATTTCTACCACAATCCCACCTGTCCCTATATTTCCCTACCACCTACCTATACTAGGGACAATTGCTAATGGCCAATTTACCTATCAACTTGCAAGTCTTTGGCTTGTGGGAGGAAACCGGAGCACCCGGAGAAAACCCACGCAGACACAGGGAGAACTTGCAAACTCCACACAGGCAGTACCCAGAGTTGAACCCGGGTCACTGGAGCTGTGAGGCTGCGGTGCTAACCACTGCGCCACTGTGCCACCCATAATTGCCGAACATAACACAACCCGGGGTCAAAAATAGGGCTTGCTGCTCTGTATGGCTTGGTTACATGTTGCATTTTCCATCTTAAACAGTGAGAACGTGCTCCTTTTTTATTAAAAATACTAACAACCATCTAAATAAAAAGAGTGGTGAGGTGAGAATCTCCGTCAGACATCGGCAGCACTTGTTGACAAAAGTGACAAAGGCCAAGTATGAACAATTATTGCAGCTATCAGTCCCTGAATACTGGAGCCAGTGATGCTGCACTTAGTATGACAAATAAAATGAGTCAATTAGTTGTCAAAGTTAAATGTCAGAGACAATTTCCCTCGGATTTGCTTTATTTTTTATTTACATGAAGCAATTACAAAAGCAGTATTTTTAAATTTAAAAAAACAAGGGATTGTATTACAAATATTTCTCAATGTCATCACCCTCTGTTCTTGAAGGCACAGACTTGTTGACGTATAATTCCATAGACACCATCAACCTTCAAGGACCCGGTCAACTAGGTGCTCCTGATGTGAGCCGAGATCGGTGTGTCAGCTCTCAACAAGCTGTCAGTTATGGAGGATGTCACAGCCAAGTCTAACCCTGTTCTCAACTGACATCAGCACATGTAAACTTACTAACAGGGGTCACGTGATAGCATTCAGGAGAGGGGATTCTGCCTGACTTTCCTTAGCACGGGGTGCTTAGAGCAATTGTAGCACCACCACTGCTTCCCCAGCTGAGATCAACTAACTCAGCAGAGGCAACTTTGACTAAGCTATTTAAGTACTCCACCAAGCAGGCTATTTAAATACTCCACCAAGCACTGTCTTCACCTACTAGATTAGACCAGAGTTCTACCCTTGGTTTTAAAAGGAGATTATGTTTTTTTTTTTAAGCATTTTAAAAGGACCACAGCAGCATTCAGTAAATCAGAAAACAATTATAATTGTTTGGTTCAAAACATTATACATTAGAGATTTGACAGCTTTTTGTCCATTTCATTTTCAACCTCATAACATTCATCATGAGAAAATATATGCAAATAGAACCCATATTTAAAACAGAATAGGATGATTTGAAAGACAATAATCTGTCCTCAGTACTAAGTTACCTGACAATCAATAACTCTGCTTCTCTCTCCACAGATGTTGCCTGACCTGCTGAATATTTCCAGCACTTTGTTTTTAATTTCAGATTTCCAGTGTCCGCAGTATTTTAGAGTAAAGGTTAGCACAGCTTGGGAATCCCAATGACCACTGCCATTTGTTAACAGGGGTTGAATGTTATTAAGCTGTCCTAAAATGCATGGTCACTTTGATCAAACTAAGTCACAATGAGGCTTTCATTTGTTCCAGTTTCTCATGAAGAGACATATCTTTTTTTTTTCCTCAAGAAACTAAAACCTACAGTTGGATGTGTGGAGTTGAGACCAGTTTACGCAGGTACAACTGACTTTGCAGCAATGATTTCAACTGTTTCAATGCATACTCAAAGCTTGAAGTGACCAGAAAATCCAAATTAAGGGCTATTTTAATTACTCTACCCTTCAGTGTACTTGGGATTCAACCACATTGAGATGGAGCATCCTGCAAGACAGAACCCACGTATACCAGTCACCACATTTAGGATCTATTTATTCCCTTTATAAAATGGTTGTTTAGAATGCATGTTGTACAAGTCAGAAAGAGAAGGGCTCCAAGTCAGCCAGCACCCTCGCAAAACTTGACTTTTGGAATGACCGAGACAATTTTGAAATGTCTGTCAACCCCATAGGACTGGGGGGGGCGGTTTGCTGGGGAAGAGGATGAATTCTGAGAAACAAACTGCTCTGCTTAAACTCGTGCAAAAGTAATAGTGGAAGTGCTATCAGGTTTCACAAAAGTAATCAAGGAACTAACAATTAATATCTTTATTTACTGTGTCAAAGATGTGATTGTGCAATGTAATCTTGTATATTTAAACATATTGTAATGAGACATCAAATATATTTCCATAGGCTGAAGAGTAAGGTGCATGTTGTGTGTTGATGAATTAGGTGAGAATTGTGGGTTTAGACATAGTATACAGTCTCTGTTTGCTGCTCTTCTTGATCAAGAATATATTCCCTTTGTTCGTCGACATCACACCCCAAACTCTCATTGGTTATGAGCTTGTTATCTGAAACAGCAATTTCCAGCTGGCTGCCAGTAACTGGACTGGGTGAATCACATTCATCATAACTAATGTCAGGCATGTCGTCGGACTGAGTGTCTGTGCTATCTTCGTCGCTTTTTATGCTCTCTGGTTGAGCAAGTGTTACATCGCATGTTTTGCTTGTGATGCAGTCTCTGTGATCACTATTGTAAGAGTTGTCTTTCTCTTCACAGCAGAGACCCTCTATTGACTGAGCATGAATGTGAAGTGATTCATCAATGCTGCTACCACTGGTTAAACACAAGTGGCTGGGTTTGGTTTCAATGTCAACTTGCACTTCCAGATTAATGCACTCCCTGTAATAAAAATAAACATTCATTAAAATGGTTAGCTTGAAATCCTCAATTACAAATTTAGGTCTTGCCTTAGATAGTCTCTAAGTTATTGGGGTGCTGGTCACTTCCATAAGCAGTCTGAGCATCTAACATTTAGGAGTGTTCCATACTCCCAATATCTAACTAACAATAGTATTCTGCCACACCACCCCTTGTGATCTGAACCATATTTGTGTCTCATTTCTCTTCAATTCTTTTGAAGGTAAGTGAGAAAATCCTGGTTAGAGGAGACCAGATATAAATCATTAAGCTGTTTTTTCATCCAAAGCTAAGGTTATGATCAATCTGCATAATCATAGAAACTGATGAAAATGATACACTTTACCACCTGAGGTGGACACCTTGCTTGACTTGAACAAAATTAATTCCTAAATGCTTTCCTGCATTCTTCTTGAGCTTGACCAAATCTTACCCTTGTAGCTCTTGACTTTAAAACTTGACTAACCATCTCTGTTTTTATCACTGTGTTCATAGCCAGAAGCGAAGGCCTACCAGACCATTCCTGGTGAGTGCGTGAAACAGAGACTTCCCAACACTGGTGTGAGGTGTTTATCAATTGTAGAGATAAACTGATTACTTGCAGCTTTTAAGGAAACTTCAAACCTATCTCCAGCATTAACCACTTTTATCTCAGTGCCTTTTTGTAAAGTGTATTATTACATTTTGCTTTAAAACACAATCTTTAAATCTAGCTTTTTTCAATGTTAAAAAAAACCCTAAACATACCACTGGGGTAAGTAGTTGAAGTCTGAGTAAAGTGTGAGCACTGTAGTTTTCAACCAGCAACAAATTTCTGTGGAAAGCTGAAATGTTCCAGTTTTTACCAATGCTAATACAACTTTGCTCCCCTAACAGTGAACAATTTCAGTGTTAGATGGAATTGTACATCAGGTGGAGTTTTACACAAAACCTGACATTAGATGATGTTTCTTTTTCTTTCAATCGAGTATACTGAATTTGCTGCTGACGATGCAGTCTTCTCTACATATGGGAGAGCAAATGCAGATCGGGTGATTGCTTTGTGGAACATCTCCATTCAGTTCGCAAGTGGGACCCCGAGCTTCAGGTCACTTATCATTTTAATTCTATGCCCCACTCCCATTCGTATCTCCCTATCCTCAGCCTCCTACACTGTTCTAATCAAGCTCAATGGAAGTGCAAGGAACAGAACCTCATCTTTCGATTAGGCACTTTTCAGCCTTCCAGAATTGACATCAAGTTCAATAATTTCAGATCACAACCACTACTCCCACTTTATTCTTTCTTGGGGTGTGAACATCACTGGCGAGGTCAGCTTTTGTTGCCATCCCTAATTGCTCCTGAGAAGGTGGTGGTGAGCTGCTGCAGTCTATCTGGTGTAGGTACACCCATAGTGCCGTTAGGAAGGGAGTTCCAGGTATTTGACTCAGTGACAGTGAAGGAACGATGATACAGACTTACGTCAGGATGATGTGTGACTTGGAGGGCAACTTGCAGGTGGTAGTGTTCCCATGCATCTGCTGCCCTTGACCTGCGAATTGGTAGAGGTCACGGGTTTGGAAGGTGCTGTCGAAGCAGGCTTGGCGAGTTGCTGCAGTGCATCTTGTACATGGTACACACTGTTGCCACTGTGCGCCGTTGTTAGAGGGAGTGAATGTTTGAGGTGGGGTGCCGATCAAGTGGGTTGCTTTTTCCTGGATGGTGTTGAGGTTTTTGAGTGTTGTTGGAGCTGCATCCATTCATGCAAGTGGACAGTATTACATCACATTCCTGGCTTGTGCCTTGCAGATAGTGGACAGGCTTTGGGAAGTCAGGAGGTGAGTTACTCGCCACAGAATTCCGAGCCTCTGACCTGCTCTTGTAGCCATGGTATTTTATATGGCTACTCCAGTTCAGTGTCTGGTCAATGGTAACCCCCAGGATGTTGATCGGCAGCAGCTGCCAGTAACAACTCTGCAATTACCATTTACACCTCCTCTAGGTCACCTTTGTTTCTTCACTTGTCCCATTCTCACTCTCTTTTATTTTGCACCATCATCTCTTTTGATGTTTAATGACTCCTGGCTACCATCCTATTACAGACCTCCCCCTTTTGTTCTTTTCTGCCTCTGTACCTACTTAAACTCTATTACATCACTAACTTTTTCCAGTTCAGATAAAAGGCCATAGACCTGAAACATGAATTAACTCTGTTTCTCTCTCCCTGGATGCTGCCTGACCTGTTGAGTATATCCAGCATTTTCTGTTCTTTGATGTTTCTATTTTCCTGATGAAATAGTTGACGACTCATTAATCAGGAACGTGGTATTAAATGAAAAGCTTTACAAGAGTACAACAGAGTGAAGATCTTCTGACATGTGAGGACTAACGGATGCAGATATAGGAACTCTATGTAATGGACTTTTTTGGGGCATAAACTCCCTTTTTATTTTTCTCCTCATTCTCTTGGTCCATCAGGCTAAAATAAGCTGTAAGATAAGCAAGCAACAGGCACCCAGGCCTCTTGTGCTGCTAGTGACAAACTGAAATTAGAGAACTGTATTGCCTTAAAGTAATGAATCCTGATTTACAATATTCAATACTGTTTGAATATATGGATTTTAAAGCATGAAACTATTTTCAAACAAGCTGAATACCTATTGGAAGGAGGTTCATCAGGTAAGCTGCAATTTGTTCATTCTCTTTTGAGTAGGAGCATAACATGTTTCTTATCTCACCTGTCCTGTGGATTGTACGAGCTGATGATAGAACCTGCCATGGCCCTGGTACTGGCATTATCACTGGTTGCCCCTAGGCTGATGGAATCTTTATTCAAACTGTAGCCTTTTTTAATATCAGCTTGAATCTCCAACCTGCAAAATACATTGAAAAACGTCACACCGAGCTTGGCTTTGTTATCAAATCAAGTTCTCTCTTCAATATGGCACTCCAAACTCAAAGCAACTACTCATTTTTTTTCTTCCCCAGATTCAGCAAGGGATCATCAACTTTACTGCAGAATGCATTACTGTATCATGAGTGATAATAACCACTCGCTAAGTTCCTCATTGTCCAAGCCTCCTGTTATGTTCAGCCCCAAACTTGGTAATGCAAAACCGCTTCCTCAAACTTTAGCTCTGGTCTATCCCCCGTCTGACATAACTTTTTCTGTACACTAAGTGCATGACAAGAACAGGTCATTCAGTCTATTGAAGAACATCCCTTTAGTTGTATTAATTCACAGCCGCACAGAATGACATAAGTAGAACACGAAGTTGCATAGTGGTGGTACAAGAAAAGATTTATAGCATAGCACAGGCAAATAGACACACTAACTCCATATCCAGATTAATAGTGTTGATACAATCTTTGCTCCCCTCTTCACTTTGAGCTTTGCACATCGGTGACAAATATGAGACAAGATTGTATTTTGTACTTTTATCAATTCAAAACAGATCAAAGACTGGAAGGATTCATCCAGATTTTGATTATATACTTCATGTTATCCTTTGGATCATTTAGGATGTTTCTATTGCTATTGTGTTACAGTGGAAAAGTCCATATAATGTGACAATGTGTCTTTTATGTTATGCAACATGCTCCAAGAGCATTAGATATAAGGGATGTAATTGTTTCATTGTCACCTCATCTGCACACAGGGTTTTCAAAACAGTATAAGGTAGAATGAAAATAAAATACTGCGGATGCTGGAAATCTAAAACAAAAACAGAAAGTGCTGGAAATACTCAGCAGGACTGGCAGCACCTGTGGCGAGAGAAGCAAAGTTAACATTTCAGGTCGGTGACCTTTGTCTTCTCTGGGGTAAACATCAACCTGGATCTGAACGGTGGTATAACCAAGTATTGTTTCATTGTATACTACTGCCCAATCCCCAACTGCTTTAACATTTTTACAGACAAAGATAGAGTGTTACAATTTACCTGCCGTGTTGTCCATTGGTCCCGGAGAGTGCCCCTCCAGTCAGTGTGCCTCCTGATAAAGCTGCAAAACTGGCAGTCTCACTGTAGTTGCTCTGCATTACACTCACACCATCTAGAGGGCTGCCACTGGTGCTCAGAACGCTGGTCAACCCTTCGACACTGCTCTCTCCAATACTGGGGTTCTTCAGAGCTCGCCACGCATCAGCAACTGAAAGATCAGACAGAAATTAGTAAGCAAGAGACAGAGAAAGAAAGACAAGGCAGGCAAATAGAGATAAAGGAAACCCATCTCAGTTAATGGGAAAACGGTTAGAAACTTTCCTCATGATTGCTTAATGTTTATTTACTTGCCATCTGCCTCCTAATGAATGTAAATTATCACTAATTCTTAGTGGGACTCTTAAGTTTAAATTCTGACCTGCATGTATATCTCAAAATCTTAGCAGATTTAAACTGTCACTCTTCTTACTCGTACAAACTTACTTATGGTCAGAGTCCTCACCTTTTTACCAGCTCAGATTAGCGTTCCTTATTTCAAATTCACTGTGGCATTGATTGAATGTAAATAACAATAAGTAGTTTTCAAAATTAAGCTACTTTTTGAGGTTGAGGGTTAGGTACATTATGAAGGGTAATGTTGGGAAATACTGGATCAGACTTGTGGTCTACTGTGCACTTAATGCAGTCACTAGGTGAAAAGTGAAAACTGTTTCACCCCCAGCACATTCACAGTTGTTTCAGGTAAGTACATGTGTAGGGATAGAGGTGAGCATACAAGTCAGCAAAAATGTAAATTAAGACATACAGATATTGGATTGGATGCATACGCATGTGTGCATACGCACACATACAAGGGCAAGAAAACAGACGCGCACGCACAGGTGAACAAGAATATGCAGAGCAGTGAGCAAACGAATGCACCAATGAGCAAAGACAGCTTACACAGTTGAGCAAACATACATGTATGTAGAGAAAATATACACAGATGAACTAAATCCTTCTGATAAAGCTGCAAAGCTTTCTGGAATATGAGTATTGCTGAAAATAGAGACATGTTGTCGAAGTTCATCTTGCACTCATCAGGACAATCCGGAAGTGTATTCTCCGTGGCGACGCCTCTACAAATCAGAGTTCACTTGCCAATTAATCAGCACTCTCTTCTCATGCAGTATAAGTTGTTGTTTTCCCTTACATTGCTTATTCTTGCGGATTGTCCTGATGAGTGCAAGACGAAAAGCTTCGACAACATGTCTCTACTTTCAGCAAAACTCAAGTTCTGTACTACCAAATGACTATTTCTGAAATATGATTGGTTAGAATCCCTAATTCAATGCCTAATATTTATTCATTCATTTTAAAGTGGCTAACAGATTTATGTTGGAGGGTTACCTGTAATTGGTCCATCATCTTCATCAAATTCAATCTTCACTCCTTTTCCATTGGCTGTACTGACTCCACACCCACCACCACGGCAAAGTGACACTGGGACCACACCATAAACATAAGCCAACATGATGGGAACTCCGATTCCTTAAAGAAAAATAAAACAGATCTTAAAACATCTTGCTGAGAAAAGCCAACCCGTGATGTTCCATCCTGCTGGATTGTGTATTGACAACTGCAACCAATTACAGCAGAGCTGATTTTACTTGTTAATTATTTGTGTAAAAATCATCTCATGTTCTGTGTGCACCTAAATAAAAAATCTGTAATTAATATTTTATAAGATCTTGTAATTTCTAGAATAACATTCATAATACTTCTTAAAAACTTAGTTGACCAACTGAGGTATCCAAACGTATGCCCGTAGATTTTTTTCAGGATAAGGCAGTATCATCCTTTACAATTTTTGTTTTTCTTCAAGGGAAGGATTTATGATTAAGAGTGAATTCACACAAGTAAAAACAGCTTCATACTGCAGGAAATGAAGTTCTACTAAAGTTAAATAAGGCAATTTCTGAAATGTTGGAGCTTGCCATCTAAGTCAAATGGAAACCATGAGAGTCAGTTGACTCAGCCTAGACTCATCATGGCACAATAAGGTCCCTATTCATTTTAGTAGTATAGCAGGAGGTAGTATCTTGAGACGTTAACCCAAAGAGAAAGGTAGCTCACTTTATTGACTACCTACCGGTGAATCAATGAACGTGGAAGAAATTTAGCAGATAGTTCCCACTTACTGGGAACATGGGGGTATATAGAAGAGCTATGTGGTCAGCCAGCTAGCTGGTTCTGGAGAGTAAACTAGGGAAAACTTGTTTATCTTAAGCCCAGAGTGGGTCACGATCACAAGACTCACCAGAAAAAAAGCAAGCCTGCTAAAAGTGATAGTGTGGCATATTTTTAAGTTATTTTTCATTCTTGAGGAAGGTTCTATATTTAGTTGAGTCAAGGTGAGATTCGATTATGTGTATGGTCACTTGCTGTGCATTAAATAAAGTAGCTTAAAGATTTGTATGTGGCCTTGTCACATTAGGTATTTCAGTCCAGCTTTTGAAAGATTGGAGATGGGCACATGTGAGAGAGAGATGATACCCAGTTTAGGCCACAAGGGAACCTATTGTTAGGACTATTATATAATTAGATATTGGGCAGTAAGAGGCTCAGATTGCTTCTGGAAGTGACTAACACTATTGTATTTAAGAATATAAGATGACCAGAAACTTGTAACAAGCAGTTTGCTAGTCTAATAGATTGTGGCATCACAGGTTTGTGCCTGTTATTTCTCATGCAGGTAACTCCTAATCTCAGTTGAGCCACCAACAAAAGTACTGGGGAAAGGCAAGGAGATTCCTGAAAGGGCAAATGATAAGTGCACAACCAAGAGGCTTATTACTATTGAGCACTGGTAGAGCTGATGGTTCATCAACTCAATTGAGGGGTACTGTATATACAACTGGAGGGACTGAAGTTGGAGACAAGTCTTGGATGCTGAGTTTTTGTTCCTCCAACTTGAATACTGAGCCAAGAAGAATTTAAAAACAAGTCATATTTTAACAATATGTTAGCTATCCAGCATTTAATCCAGTACACCTTTTGCATCTGCTGCGAAATCCAGTCTCATCCACAAAATCGGACCTTACCTACACTGACTGCTGCTATCACAGGAGAAGCAATGACAGACAGGGTAACTGCACCAGTGATTGCCAAATTTCTTTTGTGTTTTGAAGTTTTCTTTCCTTTGTAGCGACTATGAATCTAAAGAATAAAAGAAAGAATTAAGATATTCACCAATTCAAACAATCATCAAAAGGAACAGGAACGTGCACGATTCAGAGAAAAATGGTTTGCCTAACTTTCTCTTATTTTAAGGGATAATATTCCTGAAATTGCCAGGTTTACAGATACAGTGTGAGTTACATTTAGGAGTTGACAGCACACTGTGCAGTAGTATGTTTTCATGTATTGCGCTGGTTTTATTATGGGCATTACGGAAGAGTGGGCAAAAATAACCTATTCCCCCTTCTCCTCTGCAAGTTAGCCAGTGTAACTGTTCCAAATAAAAAAAAAATTACAGGCACACAGTGAATCAGTCTGGAAATAGTCTCCAAAACTACTACTTATGTTGAAATAAACTAAAAGGCTCAACTAATTTTCACTCAAAACCAGTTTATTCAACCCCTGGCCTGTTGTTTAATTAGCTGATTTCATCCAAAATGGTACTCATAGGTTTGGGTCAGAGAAATTATAGAATTACATAAAATATACACCACAGAAACAGATCATTCAGCCCAACTAGTCTGTGCTGGTGTTTATACTCCACACGAGTCTCCTCCCATTCCATCTACCTCATTTCAGCATCTCTTTCTATTCCTTTTTCTCCCATGTATTCGTATAATTTCCTTTTGAAAGCATCTAAGTGAGTTGCCTCAACCATTTCCTACAGTAGCAAGCTCCACATTTTAACCACTCTGAGTATAGAAGTTTCTCCTCAGAAATAAATGCCAGTGCTTTAGTATTTTTAATTGCTTTGATGACCCGCAATGCATCTTTTAATAATTTGTTCACCCGTATCCCGAGATTCCTTTGCTCTTCTACCCCATCGGTTTCTTATTTTCTCAGGTGTTATGCAGCATTCTTGCTCCTGATTGTTAGCCAGTAACCCTCTGTGACTGCATGTGTGTGTATGTTGGGATAAGAACCGGAACAAGTACAGCTGGGATAGACCCGGCAGTTAAATAGTTTGATGACGTGAAATGTCTGCATTTACACAAGAACAATGGCTGCTCGGGGAGAGTGACCTGCATTTTTACCCCAGCAAGGAAGCACCTTCAGGTCTGGAGATGTGAAGGATCCCAGAGTAACTCAGTGGACTGTAATCTCAGAGTAATTGTTTTATTTGGAGCTTGGCAGTATTACAATTAATCTGTTTTCTACTGTATAATTTTCTATGTCTATTAATATAAATCTATAAAATGCAAAGAATCCAAATTAATAAATTAGGTTTTAGTCCTTGGGATAAAATGTAATAAATCCTCCTGTTCATCCTTACAATGCCAACTTTCCATTGCACGCTTATTCCTTTGAGTTAAGAGGGTTTTTTTTTTTACAGAAAAATAAAGTTAGAAAATCAGACTGGTAACCCCAATAATTAATTTGTCTTGTTCTATGTGTTTAGCCTCCTTCTTGAAAGAAATAACTTAGTTCCACTTTTCTGTGAGAGATATCTGGTGCCTTCTGTTCCAGCTAACAGGCTAAATTGGGTCACGTATCACAGTATTCTTTAGCGCTACGTGGCCACGTAAGGAACAAATATGGGGTCCGAGATGGGCACGCAGACCTCTGGTGAGAAATGTGCAGGACACCATCTTGGTAAAGGACAAGGAAGTGATGTCCTTTATTCATGTCTGAACATGGCATTAACATTGTGTGTGTCAACATTGACAGTGAGGCACCCAAAAACAGCCACTCCCAAATTTATCCTCCATAGGGTTTACCCGTGCCTCCTGCAAGACGCTGCTTCAGTCAAACAAGACCAGTTTGGACTGAATTTGGCTGAGATCTACGGGTCTGAGTGTGAAAGCAACTGAGGCAGCAACAGAGGTAAATTCATTTAGCATTTGATATGAATTTGACCAGTTACTCACAAAAAGGAAAAACAAACTTTTTAAAAATATATACAGTAATATATACAGTAAACTTGTCTCTCGAGACAAGGAGGCCAAAGAAGAAGAAAAAGAAGAAGAAAAAGAAGAAGAAAAAGAAGAAACTTTCTGGAGACAGTGAACAGAAAGAATTGGGTTGCAAACTTCTTTGCCCCTTTAAGCCATCAATGAAGGTAATCAATTAAAATAGATGAAGTGAACCTCCTTAATATAGTACATGGATGCCACAGAAAATGGTCCAGAGGGTGGTTAATCTATGAGTATGGGAGTCATTCTTTTACTCTTATTTTGGATACTAAGGGAACTGTCCTATTTAATGGCAGAACAGGCTGAATGGCCAATCCTGCTCCAACTTCTTATGTTCAAACATTGCCATGTTGCGGTATCAGAGAATGTTACAGGAGCGTCCATTGTTACAAGCTACCAGCAGATATACTTTCTATTACTCCTTCTTACCTTGCGGCCAACATAAACTGGGATCCCAATGATCATGGCTGGAACTGCAATTCCAGCGATGAGAGAAATGCCCACTGGAGCACCAATCAGTGTGCCAAGCTGCCAGAGAATTTTCTTCTTCTTGCTCCATGGTTTCTTCCCCCAAAATGTGCAGCCGGAAGGGCTGGAAGTGGCAATAGGAGAAAGTCAGAGATTGTTATAGAGCAAGATAAAAACATCAAGTCTCAGGCTGGGCATTACAAAATTTGCCCATATGCCAAATATATCACTTAACGACAGTTATGATACTACAGTCTGGAAATTCAGTTTGATTTGATTCTATGTAAAACAGATTCACCAGATGCAGCTAGATGGCGACATTACTACAGCTGGAGGATAATTTGTGAACCCTGATCTAGATTAATTTGCAATCGAAGTACATCTAAGCAGGCGACATGCATTTATAGAAAAAGCAAAATACTGCAGATGCTGGTAAGCTGAAATATAAGGAGAAAATGCTAGAAATACTCAGGTCAGGCAGCATCTGTGGAGAGAGAAACAGAGTTAATATATCAGGTCTCTGACCTTTTGTCAGAACATGCATTTGTGCTGCCCACTCAGACATGAAAAAGCTTAGCATGTGTGTAAACACAACCAAGAGGCTACTGATGGTTCATTAAGTCTTTTTTTCATTCAGTGGAAATGTAAAGGTGATATAGGAAGCTGCCTCCTATGCTTTAAATGCGAGGGCATAAAAGGTGGGCTCCTTGCAGCGATTGAGGAAAGAACAAGTGGCAGATGCAGCTCAAATGTGGACGAGTGTGAAGGATGACAAATAGGAATAATTTCTAAATGGAGAGAAACTAGGAGCTGTGGAGGACTAAAAGGATTTGGGTGTCCATATACACAGATCATTAACTACTTTTTGTACCTGTGCACTAGTAATCAAATAAGCTAATGGAAATGTTGACCTTTATCTTGGGGGTTGTAATACAACAGGAAGGAAGTTATGCTTCAGTTGTGCAGAGCTTTGGTCAGGCCCCGCCTGGAGTGTTGCTTCCAGTTTTGTGCACAGTACTTCAGGAAGGATAGTTTTGGCCTTGGAGGGGATATAGCACAAATTCACCAGAACCATTCCAAGGCTTTGAATTATGAGGCAAGAGTGGTTTAATTGATGTGTTTAAAATTATAAAAGGATTTGACTCTATAAGGTAGAGAGAGAAACAATTTCTTCTAGTGTAAGAATCCAAGAGGCCACAAACTTAAAAATGAGAGCTAGGCCATTTAGGAATGAAATTTGGAAGCACTTTTCTTCCCCCACACAAAGTGCAGTGGGAATCTGGAATTCTCCCGCAAAAGGCTGTGGATGCTGAAATTTTCAAGATAGGTCAGGTCATCAAGGGATATGGATCAAAGGCAGGCAAATGAAGTTGGGGTATAGATCAGCCATGACCTAATTAAATGGCAGAACAGCCTACTCATGTGCTTATGTTCCAAGGCCAATATTCATCCTCAACCAACGTCCCCAAAAGGGGTCAACTGATCATTCATCTCCGTGCCGTTTGAGGTCTTAATATGCAGAAACTGGTTGCTGCTTTTACAACAACTTGAATTTATATAGCACCTTTAATATAGTAGAACATTCCAAGGAACAACACAAAAACGACTGCACTTCAACAGTAACAAGTTGGTCATTGAAGTGGGACCAAAGGGTCAACATTAGTAGATTTAGCATTAGAATGTATTAATAATCTTAGAAGAAACACTGTAATTGTGAGGGACCCTTTGGCCTGAGGATTGTACAACTCAATACCTAATTGCCTCAAACAGCCTGTGTAAACAAGCTGTCCTTGCTTCACTAAGAAAAGGAAGTTAGAGACTAGACAAGCAACAATAAACCATAGGAGCTAGCAGTGTCAAGGTTGGGGACTGAGATATACAATCCAGTTCATTGACCACATTACCCCAACGACTTGACCAACGAATAGAGACAATTGTATCCTATAAATGTGTGCTGTAAACTTGATCATTGAGAAGGTTCTCGGGGGGGGTAACTGAAGTCTTCTCCCTTACATATGAATAGTCTTCATTTGCTTTAATCCCGTGGACTCGAGAGTGGTTAGGTTTTTCCACAACAATCGTGAAGTGCTTTGGGACGTGTGGAGAATGTGAAAGGCACTATTTAACGGCAATTTGTTTTCTTTTGTACCACACATCTGGTGCATTTTGCATAAAATTGCACAGCATTCACTCACTGGCTCATCAAAGGAGCTATTTAATACTTAATTGTTTGCGATGATACATTGTTTTCCAAAAAATAAGCAAACTAAAAGGCAAAATTTTCTTATAAAAAGTGATCACTTTTCTCCCCCCAGTGTTGCAATTCCAAGAACACAACTTCAAACATTACAAGAACCTGGCTCTTACCTGAGATAATGGAGGTCAGAGATCTCCTTCATACAAAGCCAGCAGAACTCACAGCCACAAACAGCACATGTCATGTGATTACAGCTGCCATCGTTCATTTTAATGATGTAGGCTCCACATCGTGGACATGGCTTGATATCATCAGCTATTGAGAAAGCATCAAAGAAGTGAATGACTGGTCTTTGAGTAGTTTATTAAATCTATATAAAAAGGTAAAGGGCATAAAATACAAATGCTATTATATATTCTCTGTACCATCTGCTGCAACCGGTTTCCAATTGGATACAGCTGGTAAAAATCAAGCTATTTCAAGTTACTGTACATCATTTAAATACAATGCATTTAACATGAAGCCTACCTAAAACAGCAAGATATTGGAAGCCAACACTATAAAATAAGTGGAACTATGTTCTATTAGCAACAGTGAAATTCTTTTGTTGATGGATACAAACTCATTACAAATATAGAAATTAGGCTGTACACACATGGATATTGGCTATTTGACACTGCATAACTTATAAGAACAATGATTGTGTAGATATCTCAAACGTACCATTGCCTGGTTCCTGGCCATAGCTCAGGCCTGATGTTTGCTTGGTACGAATCCGGAGACTTTGGGCTCGCTGTTGACGAGCATTGTCGCAGGTCTGATTAGGGTGCCAGAGCTGTTTGCAGTGATAACAGAACTCCGTGCCACAGCCATCCCGTCCACAGGTGATCTTTGGGCAACTTGCACATCCATAGGCAATCACAGCATACCTGGAAAGCAGAAATTTATTCTACTGAAAATTTAAGATAATAAATTAGCATCATATCTCATTTAACGTTATTGCTCTTTGTAATTTTATTCTTTGAATTCTATATTATTGTGATATTTTGAGTACAGATGGAAGAGAAACTTTTCTTTTAAAAAAAGCATTTTTATTTTCTGCTCTTTTTAATGATACAAACATGGGCCATTTCTCTACCAAGAAAGTGGGCAGTTAGAGCTGTAATAATCCTGTCCTATAACTCGCAACTGAAAAGGCTCAAGGCCAGTTTAGGTAACAACCTCCTATTTTCCTTTCCCTCTGCAAAGCACACTAAACTCCATCCTGCGCTTCTAATTGATGGCATGGCTAAGGTCAAGAATTCACTGTGTAAGGAACTGTGGATATGAACTCATTCTGTGATACAACACAACAATCTATCAATTGGGCCCTCTTGGACCCAAACCACAGCACAAAACTGCACATAATACAGCACCATTATCAGATTAATTCAATGCTAGTGGTGAGAAATGGAAAGTTCTCACTTGTGTAGTACAGGGCGCTTTCTAAAGGACATTCATGAACCAGTTTAGGTTTTTTTTATGACAACCCCTCAGTTTCATGGTCACTTTTACTGGATACCAGATTTTTTTTATTTACAGATTTTTAAAAACTGAAGGGGGATACGAGGGAGAGATTTTTTATGCTGTGAGTGGTAATAACCTGGAACTCTTTGCCTAAAGGGTGGCGGAAGCAGAGATAATGAATGACTTCAAAAGGAATCGGATGTGCAATTGAGAGAAATAAATTTGTAGGACAATGGGGATAGAGTGGGGGGAATGGGACTGAGCCAGCATGAACTCAGTGGGCCGAATGGCCTCCTTCTGTGCTATAATGACTATGACTCAGTGACTATAATACTGAAGGCGTATTGCTAGAGTAAAGTATAGGGGATCATTCCCCTACCTGTAACCTACTATACATGACTAGGGTGCGGTTGATGCCAACAATGGTTGTATCTATCAGTCCCATCATTCTGCTATACATGTCCAGAATTATCCGAAATAAGTTACTGCATCATGATTTCTCTCAATATGGTGGGGGTTTATTAGAAAAGTAAAATAGACAACACTTCATTTTTCATTTTCCCTACATTACAAAGGTAACAGCATTTCAAAAGTAACTCATTGGCTGTGAAGTGCTTTGTGATACCCTGAGGATATGCCTTTATTTCTTTACCCATAAATATTTGCAAGCTTGAAGTCAGACCTTAATTGTTATTTATTTATTGGGTCAACATGTTTGCACCCAGGAAAATATCAAACCAACTCAGCAACATCAAAAAATTACTAGCTGTAATCTTAAATAAACACAAAGAAAACATGTCGGCCTGGATTTTGCATTAAGAGTAAGAGTGAGGCTATCAGCCTTCATGCTATTAAATAGTAAACTGGACAACAACTTTTGACATCTGCATATGTACAGTTAAACGCAAAATCAGGAGGTTGCAGTTTCCCCTGCTTCTCTACAAGCTGCACTCCACTGGTACCTCGCTGATAGAGTCAATATTGAAAGACATGAATGGCGAGAAGTTGCGGTACTTATTCACTCAACACGACAGAAAAACTTGGGGCTTATCCATTCAAGCGTAAGTGAATTTTAAACAACTTGATAAGTCTTAATTACTGCCAAACAGCCTCTCTGGTGCTGAAAATTTAATTTTATGAGTGAGAGTCTCATTCCTTAAGAAATTAATTATTGGAGATTTTTGAATTTTTTTAAAACATTTTTGTCTCCCTCTTAATTCCATCTTGATTTCCCTCTCTATTTCACTTTCTGTACTCGATTTTACAATGAATTAAATATTCTATTTTATACTTCTTGGTTTAGACTCGGCATGTCTCAGTGAGGATTCTTCAATCTGATTGGCTGAGGAGAAACTCTGTTACTTGTCCTGCTCGCACATGCGACAAATCCCCTGTAGAGGGTGCTGTGCTGACAAGGTTCGCTAAATACTGTCAGTTGCCATTGAAAAGGCTGCTAAAAGTCTGTGGGCAGGTGTAAGCAAAATGAACAGCGATCGCTGTTCCTTCGCCGCTGACCACAAAATGTGGGTCTAGATCTTTGGACATAGAAACAGTAAAGAAAATCCAGTTGTTCACAAATTAGATATAGAAGAAGAAGGTTATTTGCCCCATTCAGGAAGATTCTTCAGTCTGCTTTTGAAATTATTTTAAGGATCTTTGTCTCCACAGTCTCCACTCTATCTGGAAGCACTTGCCATGTGTTGCTTCCTATGTATGTGAAAAGTTTATCACTGAGCGTCCTGAATGCATCTTTTCCTGCAATTAACTCTAACTCCAACCCGATGTTCACAGTTTAGTTTTAACTTGTGCTCCAATCTACATTTCAATACCATTTATTAGTCTATACTTTTCCACAGCTAAGGAGGAGAAAAGTTTAGTAATTAATTTATAAATAAATGCATAAATCCTGCACTTATTTTATTCAATCATAGAGTCATAAAGAGATACAGCACAACAGCAGGCCTTTCTATCTGTTACTGTACTTCAAAACAGTTTAGAATTTGGCCCTGGTTTTACATCTACTGTACTCTGAGCACAAAGCCATGACCAGAACCAATACATAGAACCATAGAAAAATTACAGCACAGAAGGAGGCCATTCATCCCGTCGTGTCCGTGCTGGCTGATAAAACTAGCCGACCAATCTAATCCCACCTTCCAGCACCTGGTCCATAGCCTTGCAGGTTACAGCACTTCAGGTGCATGTCCAGGTACCTTTTAAAAGAATTGAGGGTTTCTGCCTCCATCACCGTTCCTGGCAGTGAATTCCAGACACCCACCACCCTCTGGGTGAAAAAGCTTTTCCTCATGTCCCCTCTAATCCTTCTACCAATCACCTTAAATCTGTGCCCCCTGGTAATTGACCTCTCCGGTAGGGTAAACAGGTCCTTCCCGTCTACTCTATCTAGGCCCCTCATAATCTTGTACACCTCAATTAAGTCACCCCTCAGCTTCCTCTATTCTAAGCAAAACAACCCTAGCCTATCAAATCTTTCCTCATAGCTGCAATTTTCAAGCTCTGGCAACATTCTTGTAAATCTCCTCTCCAGAGCAATTATGTTCTTTCAGTAATATGGTGACCAGAACTGTATGCAATACTCCAGCTGTAGCCTAACCAACGTTTTATACAGTTCCAGCATTACATCCCTGCTTTTGCATTCTATACCTCGGCCAATAAAGGAAAGCATTCCATATACCTTCTTCACCACTCTAAGTCCTGCCACCTTCAGGGACCCATGGAAATGCACTCCAAGGTCTCTCACTTCTTCTACCCCTCTCAATATCCTCCCATTTATTGTGTATTCCCTCGCTTTATTTGCCCTCCCCAAATGCATTACCTCACACTTATCTGGATTGAATTCCATTTGCCACTTTTTCGCCCTCTCAACCAAACCATTGATATCATTCTGGAGTCTACAGCTATCCTCTTCACTATCAACTACACGGCAAATTTTTGTGTCATCAGCAAATTTCCCAATCATGTCTCCCACATTTAAGTCCAAATCATTAATATATACTACAAACAGCAAGGGACCCAACACTGAGCCCTGTGGAACGCCACTGGAAACAGCTTTCCATTCACAAAAATATCCGTCGACTACTACCCTTTGTTTCCTGGCCCTGAGCTAATTCTGGACCCAAACTGCAACATTCCCCTGTATCCCATGGGCTTTCATTTTACTGACCATTCTGCTATGCGGGACCTTGTCAAATGCATTACTAAAATCCTTGTAGATCACATCCACTGCACTTCCCTTATCAATCCTTCTTGTTACTTCCTCAAAAAACTCAATCAAATTAGTAAGACATGACCTTCCCTTAACAGATCCATGCTGACTATCCCTGATTAATCCATGCCTTTCTAAGTGGCAGTTTATCCTGTCACTTAGAATAGATTCTAACAACTTACCCACCACTGAGGTCAGACTGACTGGCCTATAATTATTTAGCCTATCCTGTGCACCCTTTTTAAACAATGGTACAATGTTTGCTGACCTCCAATCGCCTGTTACCTCGCCTGTATCTAGTGAGGATTTGAAGATGATCCTCAGTGCATCCGCTATTTCCTCCCTGGCTTCCTTTAACAACCTGGGATGCAATCCATCCGACCCTGGCGATGTATCCACTTTCAAGGATGTCAGACCCTCTGGTACTTCCTCTCTTTATGCTTTTTGTATCTAACATTTCACATTCCTCCTCTTTAACTACAATGTTTACATCAACCCTCTCCTTTGTGAAGGCAGAGACAAAAAACTCATTAAGAACCCTGCCCACATCTTCTGCATCCACGCATAAGTTCATCTGAAATAAGCCAATGGGCACCTGGAACGCATTGCCAGCGGAGGTGGTAGATGCGGGCACGATGGAGTCTTTTAAGATGTATCTAGACAGATACATGAATGGGCAGGAAGAGATACAGAACCTTAGAAAATAGGCGACATGTTTAGAGAGAGGATCTGGATCGGCGCAGGCTTGGAGGGCCGAAGGGCCTGTTCCTGTGCTGTAATTTTCTTTGTTCTTTGTTCTTTGTAGATTAAAAATTTCAGAATTAAAACTATATGTAACTAACGTGTGCTCTCAAACATTGTATGATTTAATATGCATTATTAGTTTACTTCAGCTGCAGTATCAGACATGAAACCTGTCCAACCAAAATTAAAGCCTGTTGAATAATGGCTCCAGAAAAAACAAAAATTAATTCCTGTAATAAAAGGTGACTTTAGATGGGATATAACCTAGACCAAGATGATTCAGCTGGAAAAACCACTGCATAGTAACCAATGGGGTTCTCACATCCATGTGAGTCTGCCTTCAGAAAAGGTCAATTCTGACTCATGACTCATTTCAGATGTATTCTGTTTTGATTTTAATACTAATGTAGAATGCCAAGTGATTAGTATACACCTGATTTCAGTTGCTTTAAGATCGAGCAAAATTGTCTGTCAATCCTATAACCAGTTCCAACCAAATAACCAACTGAAAAGATATCTGAAAATAATTTGCTATGTGACACCAGAAATATGCAACAAGGAGGACTATATCTTCCTAGCAGAGTGGGATAATTTTACAGAATTTCTAAAGTGTTTATTTCTATAAATTTCAGTGCGGTTAAATTATCCAAAATTAAATATAATGGGTAGGAAAAATAACAGCACATTAACATTGTACAAAGCTATTAATATCCAAATTGGTCAACAAATTCAGGGAATTAAGAGATTTGCAATGAGTTGCAAATGTCCAGATCTTGCTGGTTGATTTATGCCTTGCTTTGCACAAACAATATTTCATCCTTGGCTTCCCCCTTATTTTTTTTTTTAAGAATTTGCTGGCTTTGTGGAGTAATTGTCCCTTGCCACTGAAAGTTAAGGCTGGAACTTAACAGCATAAGTGTCTTCTTAGCAAAGTTCTGCCAATCAACCACTCTAGCCCAGAAAGGGAACTATTTTAAATGCTCAATCTCATTACTGCATGTAGTAAATTGTTGTAAGAGATTTTAAAAGTGTCAAATTTTAAACTTTACATGTTTTTTTTCCCTTTATGTCTTTTTTTCTCTCTCTTAATACAATCTTTCTTTCACACTCCATTACTCTTCCTGTACCTTATTTGACTAATTCACCAGCTCAAATTTACCCTTCTTCCTGGTTTCTTTCTCAATCCTTAAATCTCAATGGTTAAGAAAGTATATTGTTTGTCCTGTCATTAACTAAGATCTCAGCTGCTCCATTGCCTTTGCCACACCATCATCAGCTCACACTTCCAGCAAGTTACATGCTTTGACCTGAACGTGCAGAAAAAAGTCCAACTACCACACTGCAAGATGCTCCCCCTCCAGCAAGATCTGGCCCAATGTGTTTCTTTTTGGAAGGCGAGTAATGTTCGTGCCCTTCAGCCACAAAAATCAGCAGTTCTGCCTAGTCTGTCTCACCGAGTTTATCTTGCAGTTATCAGATTAAAACAAGCTGATTTTTTTTTTTGGACGGGGGGGGGGGGCATCATACTTCAGTCCAAACTAAAACCAGACAAATACAAACAGATTTCAAAACATTGTTTTGGATGCTGAAAAGTTAAGTGCTGTGCATAGTTAATCAATCAACCCACAGTATGGCAAAACAGTGAAAGGGCCACTGTAGTTTTATCAAGGGGTTTGAATTCGCAGTAATTATAAGTCTGCATGCAGCCTATGCAATTATCATTCATTGCAACCAGCCTGGCATTATCCAAGTTGCCAGAATTAAAATCTGTCTTTTAATAATCACACTTCAAAAAAATGAAAACTGTGCTCTTTATGTAACCCCATCACTGTGAGGTACTGCAGTTTTGAAACTCTTCATAATTGCCATTGTTTTAAGAATGGCAGCCATTTCCCATTTTAGTATCATTGTAGATTCTTTTAAGAATTTCTGGCTTCCAAGCCAACTATTCTTGGAAATCATACCCAGTTAAAGCTGAATTCTCTGTTTACCTATGACTGAACTTACATCCATGTGCAGGAAAAATTGTTTATATGGGCCAAAAGCAAAATACAGCAGATGCTGGAAATCTGAAATAAAAACAGAAAACGCTAGAAATACGCAACAGGCCAGGTAGCAGCTGTGGAGAGAGAAACAAACTTAACATTTCAGGACAGTGAACCTTTGTCAGAATTGATGGTCATCGATCTGAAATGTTAACTTTTGTTTCTCTCTTCACAAATTAGATTAGATTAGAGATACAGCACTGAAACAGGCCCTTCGGCCCACCGAGTCTGTGCCGACCATCAACCACCCATTTATACTAATCCTACACTAATCCCATATTCCTACCAAACATCCCCACCTGTCCCTATATTTCCCTACCACCTACCTATACTAGTGACAATTTATAATGGCCAATTTACCTATCAACCTGCAAGTCTTTTGGCTTGTGGGAGGAAACCGGAGCACCCGGAGAAAACCCACGCAGACACAGGGAGAACTTGCAAACTCCACACAGGCAGTACCTGGAATCGAACCCGGGTCCCTGGAGCTGTGAGGCTGCGGTGCTAACCACTGCGCCACTGTGCCGCCTGCTGACCTGCTGAGTATTTCCTGCATTTTGTATTTATTTTATATGGGTCAACTTTTATTCATCTGACAGAGGTGACCTTTCCAAACTTGGATGCCTGCATTGGCTGTGCCTCAAAGGATGTGCTGTGCTCCAGATATTACCACAATTCTTGTACTCCACATCAGCCTGAGTAAAACTGCAATGGAAAATTTACACATGAAGTGTTTATGTGCATCAAAATGCTGTAAAATACATTGGTGTGTACTGTGTTTGAATGCAAAAATGATCTGCTCATCAATTTTAGTTCAATCTTGCAGATACTTCAACAAAAAAAAAAGTTTGCTTGAAGACAATTAAAAGCGGCTGTCTGTCACCAGTAACAATACAAGTTCTTTAATATGACCACAGTAGGAACATAGGAATTGTTAAGACAAAAAAAAAGTCCATCTAGTTCACCTTCTACCACATCACATCATACAATGATAATAGAGTTGCTGATCAATCAATCGCTACCAATTAACCTACAACAGACCCAACCAGGAAATGAGGAAAACCCCACTGATGGAAAGCTTTGAGACCCATAAGTCCAAAGTCACCTCTGTTCCTGCAGGCTAGACCTATAAGCCAAGTCTCAAACTGCTCATATATTATACCCCAAAATATTATTTTCTGAAAGAAATCTATCTAATCTACATTTGACTCAATCACTACTATCTGCTTCCATCCTCTCCTTACAGAGCCTATTCCACAGATTATCAATTAGACTTCAGGAAACTCCGCAGCTAAAAGTAGGTGAGGACTGCTGCACGGAACAGGTATGTGCTTTTCCAGCACAGCTTATAGAGCAGGAATGCTTCCCCCTTTTCCCACCAAACCCTCCAGCGATCGGAACACCCCCCCCCCAACCCGTGACCCAATGTCCTCCATGGACTCCCCACAATCATCTCTCCTCCTCCCCCAAATTCTCTGGCCTCCCGTGATCATCTTCCCCAATATCTGACCCCTTCCAGAATCTTCACCCCTCCTCCCCCATTTTCTCTAGCACTCCCCCACCTCCCAGATCTTTCCACTGTGCCCCACCCCACCAATACCCCTCACAACCAGATTGTTGATCTCTCTCTCTCCGTCCTGTCACTCACTGACTACTGCCTGTTGTCAAAGGCCTATCCGCCCTCTACTAATGTATAATTGAAAATTGTATCTGCTAGAGGAGACTCAAAGCTGAGAAGTTTACTTCATAATCACAACCCTGTAATTATTGGCTGGATCCCGAGTCCTGCCTTCCACTCAAATCTACAACAGTATTTGTACGGCGTTTTGCCAGGACTTGGTTGGGTCAATGGGTGGGAAGTTTCTTGGCAATTCTTTTGGGCCTCCTTATCTCGAGAGACAATGGATACGTGCCTGGAGGTGGTCAGTGGTTTGTGAAGCAGCGCCTGGAGTGGCTATAAAGGCCAATTTTAGAGTGACAATGGAACCCAAGATAGGCATATTGGCAGAGGGAACCAAAAACTGTCTCGGTGTCAGTCCATAATCAGTTGCTATAAAAGTGACATTTTTGTACCAACTGAACAGATGCTCTTGAAAGACTTGGATAAACTGTTATGGTTACATTTTCCACTGTGAGCAGGTATATACACAAGATCAATAAATTGCCCGCATACTTGTGCTATTATTGTTCTGTTGTGCTTACATCAGGCCAATATGATAAATTTTAGATTGAAAATATGAAAACACATGGATTTATTCATTCCCCCAAGGGAAGGAAGGTAATTTACACTAAAATCAGATCCATTTGTCCACCTGCTTGACAAAGTAAAACATCAGTATACTCTTTTTCCCTATATCATTATTCTTATTAAAAGCACCTATTTTGTCTGTTGTGATTTATCAGAGGTTAATAGAAATTACAACACAGAAATAGGCCATTTATCTCATAGCCTCTGACCTAGTGCTTCAACTAGAGCCATCTACTTTGTTCCCATTTCCTTTTTATATTCTTCACATTCAGATACTTACCAATTCTCTTTTAGATGATGTCACAGACGAAATCTCATTAGCCACTTATAGGAACTGGAGTAGGCCATCTAGCCCCTTGAACCTCTTCTGCTACTCACTTAGAACATGGCTGATCTGTGACCAAGCTCCTTTGCTCCATATCCCTTAATACCTTTGGTTAATAAAAATCTACCAATCTCAGATTTAAAATTAACAACTGACCCAGCATGAACTGCCATTTGGGGAAAGAGAGTTCCAAACATCTACCACCCTTTGCATGTAGATGTGTTTCCAAACTTCACTCCTGAAAGGCCTGGCTCTAATTTTTATGTCCCCTAGTCCTAGATTGTCCAACCAGTAAAGAAAATTTTCCCTCTCAATTTCTCCCAATATCTTGAAAACATCAAATCACCCCTAAACCTTCTAAATTCCAAAAATACAACTGTAGTTTGTGTAATCTCTCCTCATAATTTAATCCTTGGAGTCTAGATATCATTTGGGTAAACCTACACTGCACTCCCTCCAAGGCCAATATATCCTTCTTAAGGTGTAGTGCCCAGAACCTAACGCAGTACTCCAGGTGTGGCCTAACTAGGGCTTTGTGTAGCTGCAGCATGATTTCTACCTTCTTGTGTTCCAGTTCTCTAGATATAAAAGCCAGCATTCCATTGACTTTTGTGATTATTTCCTGTACCTGTCCGTGCCATTTTAATGATCTACACACATGGATTCCTAAGTCTCTTTGGACCACCACTGTTTCTAGCTTTTCACTATTTAGAAAGTCTCTTCTCTTCTTCTTCTTTGGCCTCCTTATCTCGAGAGACAATGGATAAGCGCCTGGAGGTGGTCAGTGGTTTGTGAAGCAGTGCCTGGAGTGGCTATAAAGGCCAATTCTAGAGTGACAGGCTGTTCCACAGGTGCTGCAGAGAAATTTGTTTGTCGGGGCTGTTACACAGTTGGCTCACCCCTTGCGCCTCTGTCTTTTTTCCTGCCAACTACTAAGTCTCTTCGACTCGCCACACTTTAGTCCCGTCTTAAGAGCTGCCCGCCAGCTCTGGCGAACGCTGGCAACTGACTCCCACGACTTGTGATCAATGTCACAGGACTTCATGTCGTGTTTGCAGACGTCTTTAAAGCGGAGACATGGACGGCCGGTGGGTCTGATACCAGTGGCGAGCTTGCTGTACAATGTGTCTTTGGGGATCCTGCCATCTTCCATGCGGCTCACATGGCCAAGCCATCTCAAGCGCCGCTGACTCAGTAGTGTGTATAAGCTGGAGATGTTGGCTGCCTCGAGGACTTTTGTGTTGGAGATACGGTCCTGCCACCTGATGCCAAGTATTCTCCGGAGGCATCGAAGATGGAATGAATTGAGACGTCTCTCTTGGCTGACATACGTTGTTCAGGCCTCGCTGCCATAGAGCAAGGTACTGAGGACACAGGCTTGATACACTCGGACTTTTGTGTTCTGTGTCAGTGCGCCATTTTCCCACACTCTCTTGGCCAGTCTGGACATAGCAGTGGAAGCCTTTCCCATGCGCTTGTTGATTTCTGCATCTAGAGACAGGTTACTGGTGATAGTTGAGCCTAGGTAGGTGAACTCTTGAACCACTTCCAGAGCGTGGTCGCCTATATTGATGGATGGAGCATTTCTGACGTCCTGCCCCATGATGTTCGTTTTCTTGAGGCTGATGGTTAGGCCAAATTCATTGCAGGCAGCCGCAAACCTGTCGATGAGACTCTGCAGGCACTCTTCAGTGTGAGAATGTTAAAGCAGCATCGTCAGCAAAGAGGAGTTCCCTGATGAGGACTTTCCGTACTTTGGACGTTGCTCTTAGACGGACAAGGTTGAACAACCTGCCCCCTGATCTTGTGTGGAGGAAAATTCCTTCTTCAGAGGACTTGAACGCATGTGAAAGCAGCAGGGAGAAGAAAATCCCAAAAAGTGTGGGTGCGAGAACACAGCCCTGTTTCACACCACTCAGGATAGGAAAGGGCTCTGATGAGGAGCCACCATGTTGAATTGTGCCTTTCATATTGTCATGGAATGAAGTACACTGATCTATACCCTTTAGATCCAAACCTCAAACTTGCCTGTATTGAAATCCATTTGCTACAGTACTTTTACTCATTCACTTAATCTATTAATATCTCTTTGTAATTTTATACTTCCATCTACACAACTTACAAGGTCGCTTTTGTTTGTCAATTGCAAACTTAGATATGTGGTTCTCTTTCCTGTCATCTAAGTGGTGAATAATTGAGGCCCCAACACAGATACCGGTGGGACGCCACTAGTCACATCTGCCAATTAGTGTACCTGCTCATTATCACAGCTCTCGGTCGCCTGCCACTCAGCCAATTTCATAACCAGGTCAATAATTTTCCTTCAATTTTAGCTAATAGCCTCTTATGAAGAATCTTATTAACTGCCTTTTGAAAGTCCATATAAATAACATCCACAGACATCCCCCTGCCCACTACTTTAGTCACCTCTTCAAAAAATTCAATCCTGTTCATCAGGCATGACCTACCCTTTACAAATCCATGCAGGCTCACTCTGATCAACTGAAAATTTTCAAGGTCTTCAGTCACTCTATCCTTAATTACAGACTCTAGTAATTTCCACGACAATGGAGGTCTATAATTCCCTGGTTTTGCCCTCTCACCTTTCTTAAGCAGTGAAGTGACATGCAATTTTTGAACTTAAAGAAAAGATTTCTGAATTGAGAAAACTTTGGAAGATCATAGTTAGGGCATCTGCAATGTTTTCACCTACTTCCTTTAAAACCCTGGGATGAAAATCATCTGGTCCTGGGAATTTGTCACTCTCTACTGCCTGTATTTTCTTCATTATTGTTAATTTGCTTATATTAATTATGGCGAGTCCCCTAATTCAATGATAGTTTCCTTGGAATGTTCAGCATACTAACCTCTTTCTCTACTGCAAATACTCAGAATCACAGAATAATACAGTGCAGAAGAGGCCCTTCGGCCCATCGAGTCTGCACCGATGCATTAAAGACATCTGACCTATCTACCTAATCCCATTTGCCAGCACTTGGCCCATAGCCTTGAATGTTATGACGTGCCAAGTGCTCATACAGGTACTTTTTAAAGGATGTGAGGCAACCTGCCTCTACCACCCTCCCAGGCAGTGCATTCCAGACCGTCACCACCCTCTGGGTAAAAAAGTTCTTCCTCAAATCCCCCTTAAACCTCCCGCCCCTCACCTTAAACTTGTGACCCCTCGTAACTGACCCTTCAACTAAGGGGAACAGCTGCTCCCTATCCACCCTGTCCATGCCCCTCATAATCTTGTACACCTCCATCAATACTGATGCAAAGTAATTATTTAACATGTCTGCCATCACCATCATCACTTTTAAGGGGCCCAACATTGCTCTTAACCACCCTCATTTTCTGAAAATAATTGTAAAAGTTTTTTGTGTCGATTTTGATATCTCTGGCATGTTTCTTTTCATATACCCCTTTTGTTGCCCTTACTATCCATTTTGTAACTCTTTGCTGTTCTTTGCATCTCTTCCATTTGCCAGGATGTTTTTTTTTTGCATTTCTGTAAGCTTTTTTCTTTTTGTTTTATGCTGTTTCTTATCTCTTTAGTAGTCCATGACTGTTTTTTTCTGGTCAAATAGAGCTCTTGCTCCTAAGCTTATAAACTAGCTCTATATCACATTAAATTCTTTTCTGAACACCTCCCACTAATTTTCTGTCGTTTTACCCATTAATAGAATTGGCCAGTACTCTGGGCAGTCTCTGTCTCATTCCATTAGGCTTTACCTAAATCTGGAATCTTAGCAGCTGTTTCACATTTCTGCCTTTCAAACACATGGTTGAACTCTCATATCGATCACTATTAGATAAATTTTCATGCACTGTTAGGCTGTTACTGAATCTGACTTACTTATTACTCATTATCAAATCTAATGTGGCCTGACCCCTTGATAGTTCTAGGATATATTGTTGCAGAAAATTGTCCCGAACACATTCAAAATATTTTCTACCTTTTTGACACAAGCTCGTCTGCTTATTCCAATCTGTATGCAAGTTAAAGTTCCTGGTTCAAGATGTATCTCACCCTGGCATCAGGTAGGCAACATACTACGTGGGACATATGATCCTGCTTACAAAAAGAGTGCTATCCATCCCCCTGATTATTGAATCCCCGACAATTACTACATT
Source organism: Heterodontus francisci (assembly GCF_036365525.1). Classification (NCBI taxonomy): domain Eukaryota; kingdom Metazoa; phylum Chordata; class Chondrichthyes; order Heterodontiformes; family Heterodontidae; genus Heterodontus; species Heterodontus francisci. The sequence goes on along the minus strand of NC_090401.1, from coordinate 42,276,199 downwards.
ACGATTCCCCCTCCTCCTCTCTTTGGACAGTCACCAGCTCCAAGGTGCCAAAGTCATCATTCTGGCTACCCTTCCAACATTCTAACAGTCTTTACCCAGCAAGTACACTGTACTCATTGGATAGGATCAGTTTCAGCAGATCTTCATTCTCTATCTCACCTGGCTCTCCTTACTCAGTACACCAACAGTCACACCAACCCTGTTCCGATTCTGTACCTCTACGAGGTTTAATCAAGGTCTGGAACAAACTGTCCAGATACTCCCCCCCCACCTCCCCTATGTGTTGGAGTGTCTTCAACTTGCACTCCAGCTCAATGACTCAAGAGTCAGAGAGGTTCGAGGCGCACACATCTACTGTAGACGTGTTCGCTCGAGACAGTCTCGCTGTCCACAAACTCTCATATATTGTAATCCAGCCACACAACCTGCTCTCCCTTATCTTAGTCTATATTTATTTATAGATAAAATTTATTTTTAGCTTCTTTATCGCTTTAAGTCTATTTAACTGTTCAGCTAAAAAACACAATCACTAACCAGTAAAAAAAGACTAACCACCAAAAACACTAAACAAACTAAATGCTGTAACTTACTGGTGCCACTCCACACTCTCTGCTGACTATGACGTCACTCTAGGTTTTATGGCAAATCTTTCCATGTTCAAAAATATTCAAACTTCTCCCTTCGTTTTCTCGTAATCCTGAGTTTATACCCCTTGTTACTGATTCACCAACCAGTGCAATTAATTTTTCATTATTTACACTTTCAAAAGTTTCATGATTTTGTAAATCTGTTAAACTCCCCCACCCCCCACTCCCTTAGCTTTCTTTGGTTCCATTTAGAAAAGTCCTAATTTTTCAAAGCTTTCTTCATAACGAAAACCACTCATTTCTGGTATCATTCTAGTACATCTACTAATGTATCTTTTCTATGACAATCAGAGCAATAAGATTGCACTGTAAATTAGATATAGCCAGATTTTATTTAAAATAAAGGAACACACACATACCCACAATCTGGTGCTGGACACCATCGACAGTCGGGATCGGAAGCCAGGTACCGACGTAACATAAACTCCTCATATTTCTCCATCAGCGCCTGGTCATTCAGTATCATCCGAATATCATACGGATTCAGCCGTTCTGAGCACTCAGGGCAACTGATGTTCACACGGCTCTCTGTGATTTCGATGCGCAAGTACTGGCGCAAACAGTTAAGGCAGGAACGATGGTGGCATGTCATGATTTCGGGCACATTCTCCTGCGGATGGCGCACCAAACAGAGGGGACATTCCAGAAAACAAGATGACACCTTAACCAAGAGAAACAAGAAGTTAAAAAAGCTTCCATTACATAGTAACAATTTTCTCAGTTGTTATACTTTCCGCCTGCTGACACGTTTCTCTTGTGGCTCAATTGGTAAATAGACAGGCCAGAGTGGAATCGAACCAGATACAACAGGATGATCCTGAGTCTTAGGTGTGCGTCAGTTAATTGATTTTAGTCAGAGCAACATGTAGGGCATTGGATTTAGCATCAATGCTTCTTAGGGAGGGAAAAAGTACTTAGACAGGGTTCCTACTTTTGATCAGGTAATAGTGATGCCTGCTGCAAAAGTGCACACGGGTGGAGATCAGGTATGGAGAGCCCAAGGCTTGGCTGCAATTTCCCCCCTTCTCACAGCTCCCAATGCCCGTCAACTCTGTCCATGATTAAGAATGGCCATTTAAACGACACATTAGCATGGATGGTGCTCAAGGAACAGCACTCCAGTGGGAATTAGCTTTTAAAAGATGATAAAACTAGAGGGAAAAATTATAGACAAGCAAATGTACAAAATATCTTAAGACACACTAGACCTTGTAAGCAAGACTTTCTCCATTGCATCTACAGTGTAAGCACACTGTAACATGGCAGTTTCATACCTTATGAATGGGTCAATGTGGAGGGATCCACCAAAATTCAGGATTTTATTTAACAATTATTGGGTAAAGGTTGTAAATATTAATAAGGTTGGTTCATATTCCCTTGCAGGAACTACATGTACTGCGTCCAGACATTCACTGTCAATTTGTACCTTTAAGTTCAGGTATCAATCAGCAAGACCAATGCAGCTCTGACCTCAAATTCACAAACTGTTTCCTAACATTGTGACAAATGATGATGATGGTGGTGGTGACACCAAACCTGTACCAGCATGTACTGCATAAAGGGCAAATGAAGGGATGTTTTGACAGTTTGGTACGAATTAACATTGTTTTTCCAAAACTGCTGCATGCAAACCTTACATGTAATTTTATGTTTTATGGAAATTAGAGTGCTGTACCAATTATTTTTTGCATAATCATGGGAAGATTATTTACCTGCAAGTTTGAACTGCTCATGTTAGATATGCATGTATTGTTGCATTGTCATTATACTTCCCTTTTCCTCAGTATTAATATCTCCATCTATAACCTTCACTTGCCCAGATATAATATTGAAAGATTTTACTAATCCAAAGAAATGTTTTTATATGCTTCATAAAATAACAGGTATCAAGAGATATATAGGAGGTCCAGATCTGTCAAGTCTCATTCATCTGGTTGTCAGGTACCAGCTTCATGTGTTTCAATGGTTTTAAAAGCTCTCTCACTCCTTATGATCATAATTCACTGTCTGAATATTTCCTTTTTTTGTTGTGCTGTTTGGTGCGGTCTTACAGTCCACTTGTCAGGCAATGACCCTGAGCTCCAAGCACCCATTGAAGCAGGTGGACTGTGGCGGGACAGACCGGGGGCTGCCCGGTTTGAGGTGGGGGGGTGGGAAAGGAAAGAGTGCGGGAGGAGGGGTGGAGTGAGTGCGGGGTGGGGGAGGGAGTGCAGATGGGAAGGCCTTCGTTTTGCAAGCTGGAGCATCAGAACTATGTGTCCTGGCCTGTCGGGAGACCTTACACAAATCAACGATTCTCGGAAGACCGCCATCATTAACAACGAGCTCAGTAGACTCAATGTGGACATTGCAGCACTTCAGGAGATACGCTTCCCTGCGAGCGGATCTCTAAGAGAGAAAGACTACACCTTTTACTGGCAGGGTAGGGATCCTGAAGAACCAAGACAGCATGGAGTGGCCTTCACCATCAGAAACCCTTTGCTCAGCATGATAGAGCCACGTTCAAATGACTCGGAACACATACACATCTGACTGCTCACCGCCTCTGGTCCAGTACACCTACTCAGCATCTATGCTCCAACACTCTGCTCCCCACCTGAAGCTAAAGATCAGTTCTACGAGGAACTCCATAATATCATCAGTAGCATTCCTAATACCGGACATTTGTTCCTGCTGGGGGACTTTAACGCCAGGGTTGGGGCCGACCATGACTCATGGCCTTCCTGCCTTGGGCGCTATGGCATTGAAAGGATGAAATGAGAATGGACAGAGACTGCTGGAGTTGTGTACCTATCACAACCTCTGCATCACTAACTCGTTCTTTCATACTAAACCCTGTCACCAGGTTTCATGGAGACACCCAAGATCACGTCGTTGGCACCAGCTGGACCTCATCGTCACAAGACGAGCCTCTATAAACAGTGTCCAAATCACACGCAGCTTCCACAGTGCGGACTGCGACATTGACCACTCCCTGGTGTGCAGCAAAGTTAGACTCAAACCAAAGAAGCTACATCACTCGAGGCAGAAGGGCCGCCCACGCATCATACTTACAGAATTTCTTATCCACAGCTGTTACATAAGTTTCTAAATTCATTTGAAAAAGCCCTTCAAAACACTCCTGCAGGGGATGCAGAGACCAAGTGGGCCCACATCAGAGATGCTGTCCATGACTCAGCAATGACCACCTTTGGCAAACATGAGAAGCAGAATGCAGACTAGTTTCAATCTCACTTTGAAGAGCTGGAACCTGTCATAGCCGCTAAGCGCATTGCAATGTTGAACTACAAGAAAGCCCCCAGCGAGTTAACATCCGTAGCACTTAAAGTAGCCAGAAGCGCTGCACAAAGAACAGCCAAGTGCTAGGTGCAAGTGACTACTGGCAACACCCACACAGTCATATTCAGCTGGCCTCTGACACCAGAAACATCAGAGGAACGTATGATGGCATTAAGAGAGCTTTTGGGCCAACCATCAAGATCGCCCCCCTCAAGTCCAAATTAGGGGAAACGATCACTGACCAACGCAAGCAAATGGACCGCTGGTGGAGCACTACCTAGAACTGTACTCCAGGGAAAATGTTGTCACTGAGACCGCCCTCAATGCAGCCCAGTCTCTGCCAGTCATGGATGAGCTGGACGCACAGCCAACAAAATTGGAACTCAGTGATGCTATTGATTCTCTAGCCAGTGGAAAAGCCCCTGGAAAGGATGGCATTACCCCTGAAATAATCAAGAGTGCCAAGCCTGCTATACTCTCAGCACTCCATGAACTGCTTTGCCTGTGCTGGGATGAGGGAGCAGAACCACAGGACATGCGCAATGCCAATATCATCACCCTCTATAAGAACAAGGGTGACCGCGGTGACTGCAACAACTACCGTGGAATCTCCCTGCTCAGCATAGTGGGGAAAGTCTTCACTCGAGTCGTTTTAAATAGACTCCAGAAGCTTGCTGAGCGTGTCTACCTTGAGGCACCGTGTGACTTTCGAGCAGAGAGATCCACCATTGACATGCTGTTCTCCCTTCACCAGCTACAGGAGAAATGCCACGAACAAAAGATGCCCCTCTATGTTGCTTTCATAGATCTCACCAAAGCCTTTGACCTCATCAGCAGACGCGGTCTCTTCAGACTACTAGCAAAGATCGGATGTCTACCAAAGCTACTAAGTATCATCACCTCATTCCATGACAATATGAAAGGCACAATTCAGCATAGAGGTGCCTCATCAGACCACTTTCCTATCCTGAGTGGCTTGAAACAGGGCTGTGTTCTCGCACCTACACTGTTCGGGATCTTCTTCTCCTTGCTGCTCTCACATGCATTCAAGACTTCAGAAGAAGGAATTTTCCTCCACACAAGATCAGATGGCAGGTTGTTCAACCTTGCCCATCTTGGAGCGAAGACCAAAGTACGGAAGGTCCTCATCAGGGAACTCCTCTTTGCTGATGATGCTGAATTATCACCCCACACAGAAGAGTGTCTGCAGAGACTCATGGACAGGATTGCAGCTGCCTGCAATGAATTTGGCCTAACCATTTATTTATTTAGAAATACAGCACTGAAACAGGCCCTTCGGCCCACCGAGTCTGTACCGACCAACAACCACCCATTTATACTAATCCTACATTAACCCCATATTCTCTACCACATCCCCACCATTCTCCTACCACCTAGGGGCAATTTATAATGGCCAATTTACCTATCAACCTGCAAGTCTTTGGCTGTGGGAGGAAACCGGAGCACCCGGCGGAAACCCACACAGACACAGGGAGAACTTGCAAACTCTGCACAGGCAGTACCCAGAATTGAACCCAGGTCACTGGAGCTGTGAGGCTGCAGTGCTAACCACTGCGCCACTGTGCCGCCCACTGCGCCATCAGCCTCAAGAAAACAAACATCATGGGACAGGACATCAAAAATGCTCCATCCATCATTATCGGCGACCACGCTCTGGAAGTGGTTCAAGAGTTCACCTACCTAGGCTTAATTATCACCAGTAACCTGTCTCTCGATGCAGAAATCAACAAGCGCATGGGAAAGGCATCTGCTGCTCTGTCCAGACTGGCCAAGAGAGTGTGGGAAAATGGCACACTGACACGGAACACAAAAGTCCAAGTATATCAAGCCTGTGTCCTCAGTACCTTGCTCTATGGCAGCGAGGCCTGGACAACGTATGTCAGCCAAGAGCGACGTCGCAACTCATTCCATCTTTGCTGCCTCCGGAGAATCCTTGGCATCAGGTGGCAGGACCGCATCTCCAACGCAGAAGTCCTCGAGGCAGCCAACATCCCCAGCATGTACACCCTACTGAGCCAGCGGCGCTTGAGATGGCTTGACCATGTGAGCCGCCTGGAAGATGGCAGGATCCCCAAGGATGCATTGTACAGCGAGATCGTCACTGGCATCAGACCCACCGGCCATCCGCTTTAAAGATGTCTGCAAATACGATATGAAGTCCTGTGACATTGACCACAAGTCGTGGGAGTCAGTTGCCAGTGATCGCTAGAGCTGGCGGACAGCCATAAAGGCGGGGCTAAACAGTGGCAAGTCGAAGAGACTTAGCTGTTGGCAGGAAAAAAGACAGAAGTGCAAGCAGAGAGCCAACTGTGTAACAGCCCCGACAACCAATTTTATCTGCAGCGCCTGTGGAAGAGTCAGTCACTCTAGAATTGGCCTTTATAGCCACTCCATGCGCTGCTCCACAAACCACTGACTACCTCTAGGCGCTTACCCATTGTCTCTCGAGACAAGGAGGCCAAAGAAAGAATATTTCCTGAATGTTGGCAGCTCTGATGAAGTCACTCATTGGTGTTGGGCTGTGTGCAATTCAGCAATGTTGCCTCATGATCCCTTATACTTTTATAATTATCTCTACCTTTTTCCCCTCCTCCTTTCTTGCCCTTCCCCATAATCTGCTCCCAGACTATATATAGCCAGTATCACTCCAGAATCAACCATCAGGAGATGCTCGGTTCAGCTAAACTCCCTGTGATGGGCTTCTGTCTCCAATTGACACCTCTGCACAATGGCATAGCAGCTTTCTATATGGATGAATGTGGATCTGAAGTAGGATCACCAGCTCTTGTTACATGTATTTCAGGAGGTTTTGTCACAGTAACTCCTGCCTCCAAATGCCTCACCCCTATACTCTCAGCTGATTGGGTAAGTAGTTAACCAAAGTCAGCACTACCTGATTGACAAATAGATGCATCCGTTCAAAATGAGATCATGGCTGATTGGATAACTTCACTGTCAAACAAAATAGGGGAACGACCCGATTGGATGCTGAAGTCCTACTGTAACATGACACTTACTTCAATAACAATTATTTTTAATGAACTCAGAGCAGCTGGTGGCGCAGGTGGCAGTTTAACTCCTGGCAATACAGGTGCTGTGGGACCATTTTTAATAAATTTTGATCCCAGTATTGAAAATTAACTCTAAGAGCTTTCTTTCTGATCAGTTCAACCTCTGGAAACCACTACCTGCTCCCTTGTCACTACCTCCACCTCCCTCCTCAGTCACTGTCAGGCTGTTTGAAACTGTGGCACCCTGTTCAACCCTGAACTGAGTTTCAAACCCTACATCCTACCCATCATCAAGGATAATTGCTTTCAAGTCCGCTCTTTTACCTCAGCCTCTCCACTGTTGAAAACCTGATAAATGTCTTTGTCACCTCCACACACAACTACTCACTAAAATTGATGACATTAGCAGTTGATTTGATAGGGGCATTTAAAGTAACGCAGGGACATGGTTTCCAATGGCTAAGGGGTCTAGAATGAGGGGACACAGATACAAGATTAAGTGTAAAATATTTAAGATAGATCATGTGGCTGTACTACTGAGTTAATAATTGAAAGAGAAATCATGTCAACATTTAAGAATGAATCAGATTGAAGAAATGGTTGAAAAAAGGAGGGGTAGAGGTATATGGAAATAAAGCAGGCACATGGGAATTAGGACTACTGTTTGTATGGAGAAAACACACCAGCATGGGATCATTTGGATGGATGATGTGTTTCCATGTAATAATTTCCATGTAATTCACATAACACTCAGTGGTCTCATCATTGGCTCCTTCACCCTCCATAAACTTCAATTTATCCAAAACTCTGTCACACATACATCATCTTACACCAAGTTCTGTTTGCCTACCATTCCTAATTGTCACTGATCTATATTGGCTCCCTATCCACCATCAACATTCACTCTCTTCACCACCGACGCAGAGTTGCAGCAGTGTGTACCATCTACAAGATGCACTGTAGCAACTCAACCAGGCTCCTTTGACAGCACTTTCCAAACCTGTGACCTCTACCACCTAGAAGGACAAGGGCAGCAGATGCATGGGTACACCACCACTTGCAAGTTCCCTCCAAGCCACACACCATCCTGACTTGGAACTATATCCTTCACTGTCGCTGGGTCAAAATTCTGGAACTCCCTTCCAAACAGCACTGTTGGTCTACCTACAATCCAAAGGATTGCAGCAGTTCAAGAGGGCAGCTCAGCACCACCTTCTCAAGGGCAATTAGGGATGGGCAATAAATGCTAGCCCAGCTAGTGACACCCATATCCCATGAATAAATAAAAAAAAGGCATTAGATTTAAAATCTTCCTCTTGTTTATAAATCTCTCCATGATCTCACTCTACCCTATATCTGGAATATTTTTCAGCCCTCTATTCCTCCTGGCCATTCTAATCATCTAACTCGGGCCTTTTGCACATTTCCCTTTGGCCCATCACTGGTGGAGGAGTCTTCGGCTCTATTCTGAGACATCTCTCCATCTTTAAAATCCTCCTCAAAACCCATCTCTTTGATGAAACTTTCAGTCACCCCTTCTAAACTTACTTTTCCTGATTGAAGTGCTTTTGAATATTACTTTATATTGAAGGTACCATGTCAATGCAAGGCATTGTAATCATATATCTAAGTGTTAATATTAACAAAAAATCTTAGGCTTTGTTCTCGAATGTGTGACAGCTGGATTCAAAAACACAACCTCACAGAAATAAATTTCTTTTCTGAATTACTATCTGGCTGATCATTTTGAGTTTACTTTTTGGGGAAATTAGGTTTGTAGATGGTTGAGCAAAGCCTAAATTTCAATAGAAATGGCACCTACTGCTCGCCTACCTTGTTTCAAAAGATAAAGAAAACTGCTAAGATGGAGTTGTGGCTGCTGTGACCTCAGCTCCCTTTGGGTGCCCCTAAAGGTCAGTTAAAGGCTAATTGTTTACATTTATTTTACTTTTGAATGTAGTCATTTTCAGTTTTGTTTTGAAGACATGAGCTTTTCTTCTTGGGTTGTCATTGGAGCTGTCTTATTGAAAAGAATGAGACTATGCAAATGTCACCCTGCTCACTTACACATCATGGCATGAATGATTTTTTAACATAGATAAAATATTTTGTTGACTACCGGAAAAGCCGGGATGGAAGAATGTAATTATAAGTGAAAAAGTAATATAAAAAAAAAGACTTTATCAGGTAAAGTGTATCAAATATTTTTCTCTTTTTTTTTTAAACGAAGGAGGAAGGGCTCACTAATATTCTGGGGCAAGACTAGTCCTGTTTACTGGCACACCGTTTCGACTGTATAGTACTCCCTAGTTGCCCAGCTGGAAACAGAAAAAACTTCTTAGTTGAGGACAGCCAAACTTTGGATTTGAACTCTGCTGCTGTTTGGAAACCAAGCCAATGCTCTATAGCTGGAACAATACATTTGCCACACCCTTCCCAAGTTCAACTCAAAAGTATTGCGTTCACATATACTCTGAATGACCTTTCAGAAGTTTAACTTGCATTTGTAATCCACGCTCCCACTTGTTATTTAATTGTTGAGAAAGGCAAATGTGTTGTTAGATCAGTCCTCCAAAATAATTGGAACTTTGAGGAAGTAACAACTTCTTGTTGTGGACTGTGGAAAACCGAACATAATCGTTTGATTGTGCTGTCTCAGGGTGAACTAAAATTCAAAACCACGATACTAATTGCTGCCAGCTTGTTGATGCTTGGTCTGGCGTTGCATTAACGTACCCATTAGTTCTAAACCAATTACATTAATTTAACTTTCAACACTAGTGATATTTGGATAATTGGGGAAAAAAATGTCTGAACAATCAGGAAATATATATTTTAACCAGGTCACAACTGTTATGTTATGTTTTGAGAGTTTTAAAAGAGGATTTAGTAAGGTCACAAACCCCACTGATCATTTCCAATTCCTTGTGGTTTACAAAATCGGTGTGGTTTTTCATTCCTAGAACTTTATAAGTGAACTACAAACTGGATAGGCTGCTGCTCTTCTACTGATATAAAAGCAAAATACTGCAGATGCTGGAAATCTGAAATAAAAACAAGAAATGCTGGAACCACTCATCAGGTCTGGCAGCATCTGTGGAAAGAGAAGCAGAGTTAACGTTTCGGGTCAGTGACCCTTCTTCGGAACTGACAAATATTAAAAATGTCACAGGTTATAAGCAAGTGAGGTGGAGTGGGGCAAGAGATAACAAAGGAGGAGGTGCAGATTGGACAAGGCCACATAGCTGACCAAAAGGTTATGGAACAAAGGCAAACAATATGTTAATGGTGTGTTGAAAGACAAAGCATTAGTACAGAATAGGTGTTAACGGACTGAATATTGAACAGTAGCTAGTGCAAACATGAAAAAAAACAGTGGGTAAGCAAACTGAACAAACTAAGATGAAATGAAATAAATGCAAAAAAAAGGTTGTAAAAAATGTAAAAAGAAAAAAAAGAAAAAAGAAAAAACAACTAAAAATGAAAGTAAAATGGGGGGCTGTCATGCTCTGAAATTATTGAACTCAATGTTCAGTCCGGCAGGCTGTAGCGTGCCTAATCGGAAAATGAGATGCTGTTCCTCAAGCTTGCGTTGATGTTCACTGGAACACTGCAGCAATCCCAAGATAGAGATGTGAGCATGAGAGCAGGGGGGAGTGTTGAAATGGCCAGCAACCGGAAGCTCAGGATCCTGCTTGCGGACCGAGCGGAGGTGTTCCGCAAAACGGTCACCCAGTCTGCGTTTGGTCTCCCCACTGTAGAGGAGACCACATTGTGAACAGCGAATACAGTATACTACATTGAAAGAAGTACAAGTAAATCGCTGCTTCACCTGAAAGGTGTGTTTGGGGCCTGGGATAGTGAGGAGAGAGGAGGTAAATGGGCAGGTATTACACCTCCTGCAATTGCAGGGGAAGGTGCCATGGGATGGGGACGAGGTGGTGGGGGTAATGGAGGAGTGGACCAGGGTGTCGCGGAGGGAACGATCCCTTCGGAATGCTGTCAGGGGAAGGGAGGGGAAGATGCGTTTGGTAGTGGCATCACGCTGGAGGTGGCGGAAATGGCGGAGGATGATCCTTTGGATATGGAGGCTGATGGGGTGGAAAGTGAGGACACGGTTCCTGTCACGGTTCTGGGAGGGAGGGGAAGGGTTGAGGGCAGAGGTACGGGAAATGGGCCGGACACGGTTGAGGGCCCTGTCAACAACAGTGGGGGAGAATCCTCGGTTGAGGAAAAAGGAGGTCATACCAGAAGCACCATCATGGAAGGTAGCATCATCAGAGCAGATGCTCTTCTACTGATGTTTGTTTTCACAAAGAAATGTTACTAAAAGTCTTCAAAATGTTAACCTCTGCATAATTATCTCATCACTGCAGCCAGGCAACAAATACAAAGGTGTAATTTTCCTATAAACCCCTGCATGATAAGTTATCCGGAATATGCATTCTTTCTGACTGTCTGATGTCACTTTGCATTGTATTTCCTTCTCATAAATTGTAGATAAAATTGTTCTGTTTCCTTTATCTGGTTGACTTGGCATTTTGCCTCCATTAGGTGTTGCAACTGATGACCTATCCCAGTTCCGTAACTCAAAGGCAGGGTGGGAACAGTCTAAATGTAAATCATCAATTTAAACTGCATTTCAAATGCAAGTCATTAATCCTTCGCCTGCATCACTGGTTCCAAAGGATTAATTTCTAATGTAACATCAGACAGTGCAACAGTGTGGAAAATTTCTAGTTTAGCCCCAACAAGAGGGTAAATGCCATAGGCAAGGCAGGAAATCTAGAGAAAAAAATCAGCCAGGATGCTCTCATGCAGCACTTAGGGGCCGTTCAATTAATGGCAATAGGTAGATGCCTGTGACTAAGTCATTTGTTAGTTTCTTCAGTTGAAAAATGACGTGCAACATGGAGAGATTTAAAGATGGGAATGAAAGAGAATAAAATATTTGCTTTCAAAAACCTGTTTCGGAAATAGCAGACGACATTTTCTAAAGTTTCACCTTGATGTTCAGAGCATTTTCCACATGATTAATATCTGTGGAACCACCTTCAGCCAAAGCTATTAGTTAGATGGAGCTCCCATTGATAAAACACTGTGCCAACCAACAAAATTTCCAATTTAACATGTATGCATGGGAGATTCTTAAGAAGGCTTGGGGGGGGGCGGTGGGGGGGTGAAAAGTGCAAAGGTAGTTGGCATTAAGAGAGCTGAGTGTACAGCAGAGAGGGCGTAGAGGAGGTATGGTACCTACCACATAGGAAAAAATACAGGGCAAGAATGACTACAGGAACTTGTGGGAACAAGTGTTGACACCCCCACCAGCATCCATAAGATTGAACAGTAGTGGTATAAGATGAAAATCTCATTGACGTCTGGCAGCACTAATAGCTGGGTAGCAGCAGTTGTTAAATGGTTTGTGCAGAAAAAAATGATTTTTTTTTCCAAATAACAGTAATCTTATAATTATGGTAGTCCCATAATATAAATCTAAGTAATAAACTTTTTATATTGATAATCTTGACCAACTTACTACTGACTTTTTAAAAAAAAGTTAAAATCAAGTTATATGTAAAGTACATTCCACATTTCAATTTTAGCCTGTGGTTCCCAAAAATGCCAGCTCAACTATACTACATAATAGATTCAGTTATTTTCATTATTTTTGACAATTTTTCACTCTATTCCTTTGGCTGCACTGTGCCTGCTGTTTTCTGGCAATTCACAACAGGGCCAAGGCACTGGTTGTATTATCCCTATGTGTATTATAATTGTTTGTGTTCCCAGAACTGGACCAAAAGAAAGGATTAAGTAGGCAGTGCACCAGTTTCATAAACTAGTACAGCAAGACTGAATTTCAGATTTGGAAGTAAAATCACTTCAGAATGCTGCCTCTGGGTTTAGTGGCTTAAAGTGTCTGTAACAAAATAGATCCCATCTCACTCTCCTTTCTCTCCATTGTCCCTACACCTTCCTTGTTGCTCACATTCTACACCTGGTAACCCAGCAGAGATCAGAAAACTATTGTGCAGGTAATCCCAGGTGCAAATACATGCACAGATAGATCTGCAGCCTGATTATCTGGTCTATAGTCTAACGAGCACATTGAAGCTAACTCACTGGAGCCCTATCCCATTTCAATGTGCTTTCAGTGGTGTAGTCAGACTAAAAACCTCACAATATCAGCCTTAGTAGGGGTGGATAAATTGGTCATTTATATAATTCATGAGACAAATTAGATGCTGTTCCTCTCTCACATCATAATCCCCCTGATGTTTGCCATAATATCTTTGAATTTGTTCTTTACATTATTAGCAGAATACTGCAGTATTAACGTATTTTCCCATCCCTGGGCAAAGTACATGTTACTTTATTTTAATAGGTTTAGTTTGATCCCTATGTGTTGTATAAGGCAGCGTCTGGTCCCATATGCTGTTTTGATCACCTAGTCATAGGAAGGATATCACTGGCCTTAAGAGAAGTGTGAGCAGCAAAGATGAACCCAGCTATTGAGAACTTAAGTATAGCAAAAATTCGCTGATTTTTGTTTTACAAGGAAAATTGAATGGAATCACAGAATATAGTCTCTTAAAAAACTGGTAAAGTAATCAAGAAAAACCCATAACCCTCATCATAAGCAGAATTTGGCTTATTCACATTAAATCAATTGGCTCCCTTATAAATGGACAGAACTGTGGAAGGCAATTCATAAAGCACAAGTAGAGAGCCTGAAATCCGAAGTAGTAAAAACAGCATTTTGCTTATTCAGTCACAGTAAATCAGTGGTTCAGGTTATGAAGAAAGGTTAACAAATTTGAGGATTGTAGAATTTGAAATGAGCGAAAATGAAGTTTTCAGGATTGTGAAAGAAATTGATTCAAATTTGAATGGTTCAAATGTCAGGGGAAAAAGAATTAAAAATGAAAATGTAAGTATAAAAATAAAGGAAGTCGGGAAAACCGTGAATTTTAGCAGATTGGTCTTTGAAGCAGACAGTACAAATGGTCGAGGAAATTTGATGTATTTTTGGAAACAGAAAGGATTGAGAAGGCAGATAGATTAAATTGATTTCTCAAAAGGGGTCCTAATGACAGTTTCTCTTTTTCCTAAAAATGTGAAAACAGTTGCGACAATTGCAAAATGAAGGTACATACTGAGAGGATTTTGTGCTCAGTGAAATTATTGGATGTCTTGTGTAATTAGAGTATTTGGAGGATAAAGAACAATGTCAAAACATTGTTGTATTTTCATTTTGTCAAAATTATTAAGTGAGGCGGTGTCTTAATGAAGTGCATGTAAACAAATTTAGACAAGGTTTGCCAAACATGCAAGTGAATGAACATAAATCTTGAACATGTAATGACATCATGACAAAAACTCATCTGAGTTTTGAGGTGCCAGGAGAAACACCCCTTTGAAAGACACTTGTTTGAATGATGTGCTTTTTGAAATAGTAAATCCGGGTAGCTCAAGCTTGAATGATTTTTTGGCTTACAGGAGAGTCATGGTGACCTGCTGCCAAGCCTCTACAACTAAGTGTTGCATTAGTACGCTGAGGTATCGAGTCAGAGCCAATTATGGAGCTACATCTTTCTAACTCTGCAATTTTATACATTAAAAAGTTATCTACCAAAGACTGCAGAAATATATTTTCAAGGAATAGCTGTCAGTGTATAGTGTGGTACAGTTATACAGTAATACAGTGGTACTGAAGGTAAGCAGGTAGGTGCAACAGGTGGTAAAAAAGTCAAATGGTAAGTTGGCCTTCATAGCGAGAGGATTCGAGTACAGAAGCAGGGATGTCTTGCTGCAATTTATACAGGGCCTTGGTGAGTTCACACCTGGAATATTGTGTGAAGTTTTGGTTTCCTTATCTGAGGAAGGATGTTCTTGCTTTAGGGGGAGTGCAGCGAAGGTTTACCAGACTGATTCCTGGGATGGTGGGACTGACATATGAGGAGAGATTGAGTTGGTTAGGATTCTATTCGCTGGAGTTCAGAAGAGTGAGGGGGGATCTCATAGACACCTATAAAATTCTAACAGGACTTGACAGGGTAGATGCAGGAAGGATGTTCCCGATGGTGGGGGAGTCCAGAACCAGGGGTCATAGTCTAAGGATACAGGGTAAACCATTCAGGACTGAGATGAGGAGAAATTTCTTCACCCAGAGTGGTGAGCCTGTGGAATTCACTACCACAGAAAGCAGTTGAGGCCAAAACCTTGTATGTTTTCAAGAAGGAATTAGATATAGCTCTTGGGTCTAAAGGGATCAAAGGGTATGGGGCGAAAGCGGGAACAGGCTACTGAGTTGGATGATCAGCCATGATCATAATGAATGGCAGAGCAGACTCGAAGGGCCGAATGGCCTACTCCTGCTCCTATTTTCTATGTTTCTATGTAATCCAGGCTAAAAAGGTCACCAGTAGACAACCCAATTACTAAAGGCACAATAACTGCAATACTTTAGCTATCATTTATTTGGAAATGCAACTCCCTTCGACCAGGTGACAGAAACATATAATGGATTATTGTCTTAATCTTTTTCTGCTGTTCTTTCGTGGTCATTATTTTGCTATGGCCATTGGGAAAGGGGGGGGGGACAACATTTTCCTTTGGGTTATCTTAGCTTTTATACTGTGCAATGCATCAGTGTATCACCACCCCACGATTTAAACCATAAAACACAAAAATAACAATTCTGTCAGCATTCAATATTGTTTACTGGGTAGGAAACGGACATTCTTTATCGGTTTATAACAAGATTTCAGCGATAGTCTGACCCTGTCTGCTAGATATAACACAAAGGTGGGAGCCAGACCATTGCCAAGTCTGATTTAAAGTTTCCAATGCCCACATTCCTTTCTGGTTTTACCACAGCTTTTTAAACAGTACTAGTATCGAATGTGCACTAAATAAAAAAGGAGCTAGATGAGGCCTAATTATACTATTCTATCGCCTTTAATGGTAATCAGATTCCAAACCTTCCTTGCTGAATCTGAAGATGTTAACGTTGTCCTGCTGTCAGACGGGTGCAGTTTCTTTTCAGTCTCTGCCACCTCGATCTGGATGCTCTCGATGCTGGAAACGGAGACTTCCTGCTTTTGCTTTGATTTGGATTTTCCATTAAATATGCTCTGGAAAGAAATCCTCCTTCTTTTTGCTGGGCATTTGGGATTTGGAGTTGCATTAACTGAGGAATGGGGGGAATCAGAACGCATTTTGTCCTCTCGGTGCGCGGTGTGGTTAAAATAATTTCCTTTAGGATCCCTTTCTTTAGTCTTTCAACACAGCTTCAATGCAGAGAGACAATGACAGTGATAGTTGAAGAGTCTCGGCCAGCTGAGGTATTGAGACAGCACAGCTGGATCCAGAGGTTGCCTGCAGAAAGCTCTCTCCACTCGGTCTTCCTTAGGCAGCAGCTTCAGAAGTCCACAGCTGGGTGGCCCTCGGAGGCTCCTTGAAGCCGCCTCTTCCCCTTTTCTTTCTCTCCTTCTGGTCGAAGCTGCAACATAAAACAAGAGGAAATGAGCCAGTCCGATTTTACTCAGGCTTCTGAGAGTTGTGTCATCATCAAAGGCTTGACAGAGCATGCTCAGGAAAAGTGCCTCACCTACTGTTCTTAAACGGAGTTAACTGAAAATTATGTGTGGGTTGGAAACTGCGTCATGGTCAATAATTCGATCATTTCAAACTCTCTTTTGCACTCACTTGCTGACAGAAAACACCGCAGTCAGCCACCAGTCTCACTTTGATAACATGATCTCTAACTCCGGATCAGCCCACTGTGTTTGAGAAAAAAAAGCTCATTTCAGCTTCCAGATCTCGCTGCTGCACAGATGTGTCCGACTTTCACTTTAGCTTGTTCGCCGATGAATCATTTTAACCCTTTAACAACCAACAGTTATTTGCAAATGGGGGGAGCAAGGCTTAACCCTTTGAATCCAGTGCTTAAAATCCTGGAAACGATATCAAGGTTCAGTTTTTTTAAAGCTCATTTAAGTTAGTTGTGAGGATTACATCCCTTATGTAGTTCTATCTGAGACAAATTATATTTTCTGCACTCTGCCATGTTCCTCCAGCCTGCACATTTCCTCCCGAACAAAATTTGCGCATCCTGTCCTTTCCTGACTTAGCCTGAGCCTCTTCCTGGGATTTTCTCATCTGCTTGGTCCAACACACATTAGCAACCAGACACAGGAGGGAATTCCAATATAGGGCACTAGATCTTTACAGGTCGCTATTCTTGTAAAAACTGGTCTTTGCACTGTGAAGGCCATTAAAAAAAATGCTCAAAAGGTTAACCATTCAGTTTCCACATTTTATTTAGGTAAGGGAACATCCTAAAAGTATTGCTTAACAAAGATAATAGTACAGAGGTAGAGTTTCCACTTTGGGCCTATCAGGAAATTGCACGCAAAATGCTCTCAAAATTGCACTGATTAGCTCACAGTTCAAATTTCCAATAAAGTAATTGGCATAATCACAGAATCATAACATCTTCCATGAACCAACACGATTGAACAGCATAACAGGATGCAAGAGTTTACTTTTTCTTCCATTAAAAAGTACTCATTGATGTATTTAAGAGCGGTAATCTGCTCGAGTTTTATTAGTACAGCCGAAAACAGGTTTATCGCTAAAATAAACATTTTTAGTAAGGATCCAGGTCTCCACCCTTGAGTAACTGGATTCAAAATCACTGAAAACGACTTTAAAAAACTATACTTAGAAGCATAGAACAATTACAGCACAGAAGGAGGCCATTCAGCCCATCGTGTCTGCGCCAGCAGAAAAGAATAGCCACCCAATCTAATCCCACCTTCCAGCACCTGGTCCATCTCCTTGCCGGTTACAGCACTTCAGGTGCAGGTCCAGGTACCTTTTGAAAGAATTGAGGATTTCTGCCTCCACCACTGTTCCTGGCAGTGAATTCCAGAGACCCGCCACCCTCTGGGTTAAAAAGCTTTTCCTCATGTCCCCTCTAATCCTTCTACCAATCACCTTAAATCTGTACCCCCTGGTAATTGACCTCTCCGCTAGGGGAAACAGGTCCTTCCTGTCTATTCTATCTAGGCCCCTTATAATTTTGTACTGTTAATCATTTACTATTTTCACTGGTGTAGACCAATTGGTTTCTTAGTACGAAAATAATTCTTCACTTTGAAGAATCTTACATGACCAATGCAATTGGTGGAACCTCGCAATGTCTACTTTGGCAGGGATAGTGGGGAGAGGTAGAGTGGCATTTTATAGTAGGAGCTGATCCGGTGAATTGAATCTTAAACCAATGCAAAGGATTGTGGAAAACACAAATGTAAGTAGTTTTGAGTATAACTCACTTATGTTTAAAATTCTCCAATTTTTTGTACTGGTTTGGCCAATTCTGCCCGGATTGTGCTGATATTACTGGTGTAAATGAGCAGAAACTCTACCCCTATATTTTTCCTTTCTTGTGCACCCAAGCCCCAAACCTTCACATTTGAATGGCCTCTTATAACCAGTTTAAGCAATTGCCGAGTACGTGTTAACTGCAACACATATTAACAGGACGTGGGTTTTCCCTGCAACCCACCACACAGTGAGTCTATGACCTCTGTTGATGTCATTTAGGGGAGATCAGAGGGAGAATGTTGCATATCTCAAGATCACAACACAACTGAGCCCTCGGAGCAAATAATCTTGCTCTCTTTGTGGGGAATAGGCAGGACTGTTTAAGCTGCTTGCATTCATAGATCGTCCATTAACTGGCATTTAACTCAAGCTGTGAACACCAACAGATCAAGGCAGTTTTTTTTTATTTGAGACAACAGTGCTAAAACAGTCCTTTTCAAACCTCCTGGCTAAGCCAGAAAGTGACGAGGATAAACACAAATAGAATGAAGTTGCTTCAGCTTTGTGGGCTAGACTGCAAAGGCTGATGGATTTCTTCAAATACAGAGCCAGCGGTGCTTGAGATGGCTTGGCCACGTGAGCCGCATGGAAGATGGCAGGATCCCCAAGGACGCATTGTACAGCGAGCTCATCACTGGTATCAGACCCACTGGCCGTCCATGTCTCCGCTTTAAAGACGTCTCCAAACGCGATATGAAGTCCTGTGACATTGATCACAAGACGTGGGAGTCAGTTGCCAGTGATCGCCAGAGCTGGTGGACAGCCATAAAGGCGGGGCTAAACAGTGGCGAGTCAAAGAGACTTAGCAGTTGGCAGGAAAAAAGACAGAAGCGCAAGGAGAGAGCCAACTGTGTAACAGCCCTGACAACCAATTTTATCTGCAGCGCCTGTGGAAGAGTCTGCCACTCTAGAATTGGCCTTTATAGCCACTCCAGGCACTGCTTCACAAACCACTGACCACCTCTAGGCGCTTACCCTTTGTCTCTTGAAACAAGGAGGCCAAAGAAGAAGAAAAGAAGACTTTAAATACCACTGCTGGAGGTGGATTTCAGAAATGGACATTACAATGTACAAAATAGATGGATGGGGTGACAGTGATGTGAGTAAGGAAGTGACACAGAGGCATGTAGACTGAATGAGAGATGCATTACCTCCTTAAAACACACTATTCTTCAATAAAATATGCACAAGTGAAATCTGCATCTGTTACCCTGTGCAGTATACCACAGGCAAGTATACTGTACAATAATATAATGATTATGCTTTTGGACCAGCAACCCAGAGGTTAAGAATTCAAATCCTACTATGGTAACTTGTCAAATCCAAGTCAGTAAATCTGCTAATTTGTGGACTGGCATGAAAGTTGTCAAATTGTTGTTAAAACCCATCCAGTTTACTCATGTTTTTCTGGGAAGAAAACTTGTCACCCCTGCCCTACTATGTGGTTGGCTCTTGATGCCCTTTGAAGTGACCTGTAAAAGAATCACCACACCTCAAGCAAGAAATGTGGCCTTGCTGGCATTGTCCACATCCCAAGAATAAAAAAGCTCAATCTTATCCTCACTGGATATTCACACAGCCATACCATTCATGGGCATCACCAGGTAGTAATCAAGAAATCAAACCTTTTTCTCTCCTTCCTTCCTAAGGAAAGACACTGAGGTTGTCCCCATACTACCCACCTGACTTCAGTCAGCTTAGTACAGAATAGGGATTGAACGTAGGAACTAGCTGGTTGGCATTACCCATTACTACAGCAGAATGTGATTTAGTTCAAACAGTTGCCGGCCCATTAGCTCTTTGGCGTCTTCTACTCAGTCATATCCCAATTAAGACACTCCCAACTTGCGTTGTGAAAAGAAACTGTTAGCTAAGCATTGTATCACGTCACCAAGCATGTGAAATCTATTAAAGCGCCTCACTGGTTTTATTGGAAATTGTTTGGGAAATCTTTCTTGCCCCATGTTTGTTAAACATTGCAACATAATGACACAATTTGCATCAAACTTATTCAGAAAATGGGTCACTCATATATGCTGCTCTCCCTTCCTAAACAATCGGCATGGTGCTTCTTCAATAAAAAGTAGTAAAGGACTGTGTGATGTCAAATTGGTTCTAAAGGGAAAACATTGTTCCACCAGTGGCCTAATAGATAAAACTACTACCTACATGTTTGATCCTCAGTATGTCCTGAATTAGCCAATCTCAGCTGAGGCGTTAATTGAGCTTTCACAATTGGTCTCATAAACCAGGGAAAGAGTGGGGGCGGGGGGAAACAAATGAGCCAGTATTCCCACTCTTGATCACGACCCAATGACTCCTCCTGAAAAGTTATGCAGATGTTAGAGGAGAACAGGATCAGACTTTTTTTTTTAATTTCCAAAATATACTTTATTCATAAAAATCTGTAAAAATTACATTGCCAAACAGTTTCCAAACAGCACGAAAAAATACAAACATTGCAAAAGAGATCAGTTTCTTTCAATAATGTCATGAGTTTCTTCCCAACCCTTCCGTTTCACAATTGTCATGTCAATTACAGTTTTACATTTACAGCAATTGAGAATATTAACGATACAGTTCGAGGGGCTTCAGGATCAGACTTATCTGTGATTTCGCCCCTGCCTCTCGCAACGCCCTTCCCATGATATAATACCCTGCCAAGACTTACAGTTTGAGCTCACACATTAAGAATGTTACTGTGGACAAGATAACGAGGGCTGTCTCGACCCACTGAACCGTATCACAAGAAACAACACCTTCAGGATAGCAGAACAAAGGAGAAAACTGTGGAATGGGCAGGAGCAGAGGAATGTTTTGTCCCTATTGTGTGAGGTCTGCGGCCAGTATTCTACGAATGGCGGGCAGCTTCAGCCATTTTCAGTGTGAAAGAGATAATTCAGTGGAGTAGAGCTTCCACTTGTTCATGTTAGTAATTCGCAATCTGGGTGGAATCAGCTGAACCAGGGAAAAAGGTCGGGGAATATTAAAACCGAGTTACACCCCAAATCACTTAATTTTGTGTTTTCCGTGACCTTTTATGTTGGTTCAAGAGTCAATTTGCCTAGATCAGGCCCCCACCCACCAAAACGGCCATGCCCCAGGTCAAAATAGTGGCGCTCTGTCAACTGAATTGTTTTAATTGCACACACTCTCTTGGGCTCACAGGCACATTTTGAAAGGTTTTCATATCAAAACATATTTAAATAACCTACCCAGTGTACATCAATTTAACTATTAAATGTTTCAGTATAATTTTATTTAAGTCATTTTCAGTGATTTTAAATCAACTTACTCACAGGTGAACACTGTTTGTATCCCAGTTGATATTAGGGTAGTTGAAATCCCCAACTATTATTGTCCTATATTTTTCCACTCAGAAATTTGCCTATATATTTGTTCTTCTATCTCCCTCTCACTATTTGGGGTCTATAGTACACTCCTAGTAATGTGGCGACATTCCATTAGCTTTTTAAATTACTTTTTGTACCTGTGGCTACAAGAGTGGGTCAGAGGCTGGGAATCCTGCAATGAATAATTCACCTCCTGTCTCCCCAAACCCTGTCCACCATCTACAAGGCACAAGTCAGGAGTGTGATGGAATACTCTCCACTTGCCTTGATGGGTGCAGCTCCAACAACACTCAAGAAGCTCGACACCGTCCAGGATACCTGTATTAAAAATGCTTATTTTTGGTAATAAACCCATTTTCGGCTGTATTAATAAAACTGCACCACATTACCACTCTTAAGTACATAAAATACTGTTAGTGGATAGTAAAAAAATAATCGTGTTCCAAAATGTTACCAGATTGTGCTGGTTCATGGAGGATTTTAAGTTTGAGATTATGCAAATTACTTTTAGCAGAATCTTGAACATCCCTAGATAGAGCTTTCAGGCGGGATAGAGAGGGAGTTAAAAAAGGAGGGGGTGTAACATTATTAGTTAAGGAATCAATAACAGCTTTGAGGAGGGATGATGTGCTAAATGAATCATCAAACTAGGCCATATGGGTGGAGCTCAGAAATAAAAAAGGGGCAGCCACAAGTAGACCTTAGAAAGGCACAGATTAATCAGGGATAGTGGAGCATGGATTTGTTTGGGGAAGATCTTTGAGGAAGTTACAGGGAGGATTGATGAGGATAGTGCAGTGGATGTGGTCCACATGGACTTTAGTAAGGCATTTGACAAAGTCCCACATGGCAGAGTGGTCAGTAAAATGAAAGCCCATGGGATACAGGGGAATGTGGCAGGCTGGATCCAGAATTGGCTCAGGGACAGAAAAGAAAGTAGTAATCGACGGATATTTTTGCGTTCCACAGGGCTCAGTGTTGGGTCCCTTGCTGTTTGTGGTATATATTAATGATTTGGACTTAAATGTGGGAGACATGATTGGGAAATTTGCTGATGACATAAAAATTGCCCGTTTAGTTAATAGTGAAAAGGAAAGTCGTAGACTCCAGAATGATATCAATGGTTTGGATGAGTGGGTGGAAAAGTGGCAAATGGAATTCAATCCAGAGAAGTGTGAGGTAATGCACTGGGGAGGGCAAATAAAGCGAGGGAATACACAATAAACGGGAGGATATTGAGAGGGGTAGAAGAAGTGAAAGACCTTGGAGTGTATGTCCACAGCCCCTGAAGGTGGCAGGGCAGGTAGATAGAGTGGTGAAGAAGGCATATGGAATGCTTTCCTTTATTGGCCGAGGTATAGAATACAAAAGCAGGGATGTAATGCTGGAACTGTATAAAACGCTAGGCCACAACTGGAGTATTGTGTACAGTTCTGGACACCACATTACAGAAAGGACATAATTGCTCTGGAGAGAGCACAGAGGAGATTTACAAGAATGTTGTCAGGGTTTGAAAATTGCAGCTATGAGGAAAGATTGGATAGGCTAGGGTTGTTTTCCCTGGAACAGAGGAAGCTGAGGGGAGACTTAATTGAGGTGTACAAAATTATGAGGGGCCTAGATAAAGTGGACAGGAAGGACCTGTTTCCCCTGGCAGGGTGGTCCGTTACCAGGGAACACAGATTTAAGGTGATTGGTAGAAGGATTAGAGGGGACATGAGGAAAAGCTTTTTCACCCAGAGGGTGGTGGGTGTCTGGAATTCACTGCCAGGAATGGTGGTGGAGGCAGAAACCCTCAATTCTTTTAAAAGGTACCTGGACACATACCTGAAGTGCTGTAACTGGCAAGGCTACGGACCAGGTGCTGGAAGGTGGGATTAGATTTGGCGGCTAGTTTTTTCAGCAGACACAGACACGATGGGCTGAATGGCCTCCTTCTGTGCCATAATTGTTCTATGATTCTATATTCCCCAATCAACAAAATTTCAAGTACATTTTGGGTGCAATTTCCCCAGATTGCTCCCAAAGCAGAAACTCTACTCCAGTATTCTTTGGAAATTTGGCAAGCCACACAGTCCATACTTTATAGCTTTTGGCCAACCTCCATGTGTCATATCTATACAACAATCAGCCTTGCTGCTAATTTGTTTTGCTTTCATTTTTTCAAAAGGAGAGAATGTTTACCAGCACAATAACTCAATGGATGGATTTGTGCTGTGCATTGGAATGGTGAGATGCAGGTGTTTGCATGTTGTTACCCACTTATGGGACGACAGGTGAAACCTTGACGAACAATTTCAATGTTATCTATCTGGCAGCTTGAATTAACAAGCAAATATTCATTAATTGAAACTTAAATCAATTTCAGGCATGCTGATCTGTTTGCTGGAATTTCAATTGATTCTAATGCAGAAAGATCCTTATGAAGTACAGTATCTTACATCAAAATCATTTATCTTTATGTGGAGAAAAAATTAGATCACATTTCCTACTCTTAAAAAGGCCTTTTATTACATTATATATCTAACACAATGAAAGCTGCCCAGGTGATGGTTCATGTGGGTAAAAGCACCACCCAGTGCAGCCGAAGCAGGTCCAATATTAAGTTTACCTTTTATTCGTTCAGGGGATGTGGGCGCTGCTGGATAGGCCAGCATTTATTGCCCATCCTTAATTGCCCTGGAGAAGGTGGTGGTGAGCTGTCTTCTTGAATTGCTGCAGTCCTTGGGGTGTAGGTACACCCACAGTGCTGTTAGGAAGGGAGTTCCAGGATTTTGACCCAGCGACAGTGAAGGAACGGCGATATAGTTCCAAGTCAGGATGGTGTGTGGCTTGGAGGGGAACTTACAGGTGATGGTGTTCCCATGCATCTGCTGCCCTTGTCCTTCTAGGTGGTAGAGGTTGCAAGTTTGGAAGGTGCTGTCGAAGGAGCCTTGGTGAGTTGCTGCAGTGCATCTTGTAGATGGTACACACTGCTGCCACTATGCGTCGGTGGTGGAGGGAGTGAATGTTTGTGGATGGGGTGCCAATCAAGCGGGCTGCTTTGTCCTGGATGGTGTCGAGCTTCTTGAGTGTTGTTGGAGCTGCATCCATCCAGGCAAGTGGAGAGTATTCCATGACAGTCCTGACTTGTGCCTTGTAGATGGTGGACAGGCTTTGGGGAGACAGGATGTCAGTTACTCATCGCAGAATTCCCAGCCTCTGACCTGCTCTTGTAACCACAGTATTTATGTGGCTGCTCCAGTCCAGTTTCTGGTCAATGGTAACCCCCAGGATGTTGATAGTGGGGGATTCAGCGATGGTAATACCATCAAACGTCAAGGGGAGATGGTCAGGTTCTCTCTTGTTTGAGATGGTCATTGCCTGGCACTTGAGTGGCATGAATGTTACTTGTCACCTATCAGCACAAGCCTGGATGTTGTCCAGGTCTTGCTGCATATGGACATGGGCTGCTTCAGTATCCGAGGTGTCGCGAATGGTGCTGAACATTGTGCGAACATCCCGACTTATGATCTTATGATGGAGGGAAGGTCATTGATGAAGCAGTTGAAGATGATTGGACCTAGAACAACGCAGGCAGAGATCAGTAGCTGATGAAAGGCCATTGACCTGAAATGTTAACTGTTTCTCCACAGATGCTGCCTGATCTGCTGAGTATTTCCAGCATTTTCTTTTATTTGAGATTTCCAGAATCAGCAATATTTTGCTTTTGTTGTAGAGATCAGGAGCTGATGGGCACAAGTGGAGACCATTCAGCCCCTCGAGGCTGTTCCACTGTTCAGTTAGATCATGGCTGATCTGTATCTTAACTCCATCTACCCACCTTGGTTCCACAACCTTTACTTTTCTCGTCTAACAAGGATCTATCAATCTCAGTTTTGGAATTTTCAACTGTCCCCTAACCTCGACAACTTTCGGGGGTGGAAGTTCCAGATTTCCACTACCCTTTGTGTGAAGAAGTGCTATCTGACATCACTTCTGAACAGGCTAGCTCTGATTTTAAGGCAATGCCCCTTGTTCTGGGCTCTCTCACCAAAGGAAATTGTTTTGCTCTATCAACTCCTTTGATAATGTTATACACCTCTATTAGATAATACCTTAATTTATTTTATATTCAAGGGAATACAAGCTAGTCTGTGCAACTTATCCTCATAATTGAACCAATATAATTTAAGTGAATCAGTACTGCACACCTCCCAATGGCAAATAATCCTTCACGAGGTGTGGTCCCCAGAACTGAATGCAGTATTCCAGACAGGGTGTAACCAGAGCTCTGTACAGCTGTAACATAACATCCACCCCTTTGTATGCAGCCCTTTTGAGATAAAGGGCGAGCTTCCAATAGCTTTTTACATTACCTTTTGTACCTGTCCACTAACATTTAGATCACAGGTTTTTTTTTTAAGGTATAGTTTTGCCTACATAATGTTCTTTACACAAAACCTTTATTCCAACTAATCATACTTTACGTCCTTTCTTTAACATTTCACCCATACACATTTAGAGATGTGCTTGCTGAAAGACACTGAACTACGTTATTTTCAACATTTTCATTGTTCTGGGGCTGGTGGGTGGTTAACGTGTTACTTTCTGCAAAGATACAGGGGCAAAATACAGAAGCAAAAAACAAAGTATGAGATGCATCAGCCTTCAGTGCTGAGCTCCTTGGGCCTGCAGGCATGTTGTCCCTGGCTTACTAGACTGGTCTGTCAAGTATTCAGTCTGAAAGAGGCAGGTTTTAATTAGTTCTCTTTTATGGGAATCCATACATAAAGAAAGAAGGTACTTTAATACAGCAACTTTAGCATTGCTGCAAAGAGCTTTTCCTACCAGAGCTGACTGCAGCCTTTGCCAAAGCCGTGTGAGTGACAGGTATAGGTGAATTGAGGTGCCTAAAGGTGACTGGTACTTTGTTTGATCTTTCAATTAAATCTCATTTATAATGCAGAATCATGAATGTTCTGACCAGATTATAAATAGGCAGTGTTTCTGAGCTAGTTTTAGATGATGACAAATCTAAAATATAAATTAATTTTGGAATTTCTTGATACTTGGTACAAAGAGGAAGCTGAAAAACCCTAGGAACAATGTCTGCCACAAGCAAGGTCTAATAGTTTGCCAATTGTTTTCAAAAAGTGATAAATATTCTCCAACTTGGACAACAGTTTAGGAAATAAATTACCTTCTGCCATCTTGTGGCATAATTCAAGGAATTATTAGTTACTAACGAAAGCAAATCCTTAAACTAAGGAAGCTTAAAAATTGTTTGAAGCTTCATATAACAAGGTCAATTTAAACTGCAGTGATTATCATGAACCAGCTGCATTCACATTATGACAAAAATGTAATTTCTCCTTTCCCCATACTATAGCTATTCTTTCCCTCACTCTGAAATTACCTCATGTTCTGCAGTATTGCCTGGTCGAGGGACAGACCAGTACTGTATGCCCAGACTTCTCTCAGTCCTGCTCTGTAAATGGTCATGAAGAGGGGAGTGCCTCATTTCTACGCTGTGCCCTCCCCTGATGGTTTAGTGCAAGGTGAATGTCAAGTATAAATCCATGAAGAGTGGGTTGGTACACTGATGCACTGCACCTTTAGGTTAATGTAACTTAAGAGGAAACCATGTTATTTCAAAGATATTTCCTCAAGTTTGGATTGGGGAGCAAATTTAAATTAAATCTGTACAGATACTCAAAAACACTGCTGGTCATGAAACGGATGAGTATAGTCATTCAAAGATCAAATATTACTATACTTCACATTAAAAGTCCAATAGATATATTCACAAACTCTCTCCCCCACCAACAACTTATATTTGTATGGCACCTTTAAAACGTCCCAACGCAGTTTCACAAGAGCATCATCAAACAAAACTAGACATCGAGTCACATAGGGAGATATTAGGGCAGGTGAGCAAAAGCTTGGTCACAGTGGTATGTTTTAAGGAGCATCTTAAAGGAGGAAAGAGAGGTAAAGGATGGAGAGGTATGAGCAGGAAATTCCAGAGCTTAGGGCCGAGGCAGCTGAAGGCACGGTCACCAATGGTGGGGTGATTCAAATCGGGAATGCGCAAGATGCCATAGTTGGGTGAGTGCAGATATCTTGGAGAGTTAAAGGCTGGAGGAGATTACAGAGATAGGAAGAGGTGAGGACACGGAGGAACTGAAAACAAGGATAATGAGAATTTTAAAAATCGAGGCATTGTTTAACCGGGAGCCAAAGTAGGTCAGGGAACACAGTAATGATTGGTGAACAGGACCTAATGCAAGTTAGGACAGGAGCAGCAGAGTTTTGGATGAGCTCTGGTTTACGGAAGGTAGAAAATTTGAAGCTGGCCAGGAGGACATCAAAACAGTCAAGTCAAGGGGCTACAAAGGCTTGGATAATGGTTTCAGCAGCAGATTAGCTGAGACAGGGGAGGAGTTGGGTGATGTTACAGAGGTGGAAATATGCGGTAATAGTGACAGAGTAGATATATGGTTGAAAGTTCATCTTAGGGTCAAATATGACACCAAGATTGCGAAGAGTCTGGTTGAGCCTCAGACAGTTGCCAGGGCGATGTTTGGAGTCAGTGGTTGGGGAATGGAGTTTGTGACAGGGACTGAAGACAGTGGCCAAAGGTTGGCAGCCTTAGAATCAAAATAGAGCAGATGGTGTTTTATTGCATCAAGTTCTTCAGAGAAACATCAGTTGGTGCTGAGCCCTTAATCTGCCATTTAACCTTGAGGGCCATATGTTCACAACCACAGACTGCACTGCATGTTATTTAAGCTGTTAAAATGTGTGCACAGCACACTGCTGCATCAGCGCACTGTATGATGGGATGTGGTTTAACACCTACAGTTTTCACGGGTTTAGCTAAAGGTTTCAGTCACATCCCCAAACGTTGATAAAACACCAGAGGCCTGGCATTTCCCTGCAGGGAGGGAAGCAGTGAGGGGAAATCATCACGCATTCCCCTTGCATGCCTCATAGATGCTAATGAAAGATCTGCATTGATGAGAACCTAGGAATAGGTTATCGCTCACCCATAGCTGAAGGAGATCAAGGAACAGGTGCTTTAGGTATTTTAGCCAGTGAATCATTGACCCATATATGAACATTTCTGGTTTAATTACTGGTTCTGGCTGAGTTAACTGTTCTCAGCCATGGTAGTTGTCCTTATCATCACTTGGTCAGCAAGGGACAAAGTATCCATGCTTCCCACTCTTGATCACTGCCCAGAGACCACCTATTTCTAGCTCTTTAACATTGCCAGGCTCTGCCCCTGCCTCAGCCCTCTACTGTTGAAATCCCTATGCTTGTGTTACTTCTACTCAACTTATACAGAATAACAGAATCGTTACAGCACAGAAGGAGGCCATTCGGCCCATCATGTCCGCACCGGCTCTCTGAAAGAGCAATTCCCTGGCTGGCCTCCTGCCTCACACCCTCCACAAATTTCAGCTTATCCAAAACTCTGTTGTCCATGTGCTAACTCACACTAAACCACATTAATCCATCACCCTGGTACTCCACTGACCTACATTGGCTCCCAGTCCGGCATTGCCTCGATTTACAATTAAAATTCTCATCTTGTTTTTAAATCCTTCCATGGCCTCTCCCTTCCCTATCTCTGTAACCTCCTCCAAAACTACAACCCACATTGATCTCTGCACTCCCCCAATCATGGCCTCTTCAGCATCCCCACCTTTCTTCGCTCCACCCTTGGTGGCCGTGCCTCTTTAACCAAGCTTTTGAGCATCTGTCCCAACACCTCTGTGTAGCTTGGTGTCAAATTTTATTTGATAATCACTCCTATAAAGTGCCTTAGAATGTTTTACTATGTTAAAGGTGCTATATAAATGCAAATTGTTGTAGATGTCAATTAAGGACAGAATCAGGATAATGAATAGCTTTCAGACACTCTCTATTCATGGCTTATATGTGAATAATGGCTATGTGGGCAAAGTCTTAGAAGGCAATTTAAAAAAAAAAATGATACTGTACCCTAGCAAGGAATCCATGTTCTTTATCTAGTAAAAGTAATGTTATGGAAATGATCAGATGACATCCCCTTGTTAAAGGAGCTTTCTATCTTTAATTTTCTTCCCTTCTTGCT
The DNA here is from genome assembly GCF_036365525.1 of Heterodontus francisci. Lineage (NCBI taxonomy): Eukaryota > Metazoa > Chordata > Chondrichthyes > Heterodontiformes > Heterodontidae > Heterodontus > Heterodontus francisci. Next base: position 42,246,390 of record NC_090401.1, on the reverse strand, counting down.
GAATGCAGTGACTTACGCTTGGGAACAGTTCCACATGAAACAGCATCCCTCTGATACTCATGTACCATTTGACTGGGGTAACAATCATTAACAGACATTTCAACTGTGATGGGGGTGATATTACAGTTAAGCCCCCATCCGGCATATGCGCATCTACAGACTTTTCAGCAGGGATCGGTGGAAAGCCATCAAGAGGGGAACCCTCTTTGATATTTCCCTTCCCTCTTCAGATGCTGTCACCAGTTGTTCCAAAATTAGTTAATTCAATGCAGACCATGGACCGAACCTAGCAGTCTTTAAAGCTACAAATTCTGCTCAGCAGCCACTTAACTATTGAGTTCCCCTCCAAGCCACACACCATCCTGACTTAGAAATATATTACCATTCTTCCATTGTCGCTGGGTCAAAAACTTGGAACTCCATACCTAACAGCACTGTGGGAAAAAGAGCTGAATTCAAGAGGTGAGGTGAGACAGGCCAGCCATCGTTATTAGTGGGAAAATCGCTTCTGCACAAACCCACCCTCTATAAGTGGTGGGATGATATATAAAATATGATATATGTAAGCATTGGTCTCAATAGTGACAAAACACATCCATTTTTTTAAAAAATCAGCAAGTCTCTAGGAGGCTCTTTCGTTGAATATATTTTGAAAATCCACATACACAATATCCACTTAATTTCATTTATCAATACACTCCATTAATTCTTCAAAAGAACCCCATTAAACTTGTCAAATGTGTCTTGCCTTTTACAAATCCACACAGGCTGTCCTTAATTAACCCATGCCTTTTGAAGGGAGTATTAATTTTATCTTGTAGTGTTCCAAAAGATGGTTTACCCACCACAAATGTTAGGCTGATTCGTCGCTTGGTATCTGTTTTATCTTTTTGAACAGAGGTTACATTGAATACCCTCCAATATGTTTTGGGCAGAATACAGCCAGAGCCTCTTTGACTTCCCTGAACATTCTAGGATGCTGTTTCCACTGAATTACACCAATTCTTTCAATACCACTTCCTTATCTATAGTTATCCATCTTGCAGTGCCCACCTACTCCTCTGGTACCCTTTCACCCCCATTACCATTCTCCTGTAGTATTAACATCCCTTCTATTTCTTCATTCACAATAAGATTTTCCTTTTTCATTTCTAGTTGGCCCTACCCTTGCAGATATATCCCACTCTCACATTTTCCAGTCATGCCCGTAGATTTGTTGCATTCTGTGTCCCATCCCTGCTCACATTTGCCAGCCTTACCATATGTAACCTTCCACCTCATATAAATGTTTGATACTTATAGTTACTACTACTATTGCACTACAACAAAAGCAATAATATAAAAGGATTTAAAAAATTTTAACTGGCACTTTTTTATATTATTCGTTCGGGGATGTGGGTGTTGCTGGCTAAGTCAGTACTTATTGCCATCCTTAATTGCCCTTGAGGTGGTGGTGAGCTGCCTTTTTGAACTGCTGCAGTCCATGTGGTGTATCTTCCTTTGTTGAGAGGTATGACTCCAGCCAATGAGCAATTTTCCCCCTGGTGTGCATCATCAATTTTACAATGCCCCTTTGGTGCCTCACTCAGTCAAATGCTGCCTTGACATCAAGGGAAGTCACTCTCACCTCACCTCTTGAATTCAACTCTTTTTCCACAGTGCTGTTAGGTATGGAATTCCAAGATTTTAACCCAGCGACAATGGAAGAATGATAATATATTTCTAAGTCAGGATGGTGTGTGGCTTCGAGGAGAACTTGAAGGTGTGGTGTTCCCATGCATCTGCTGCTCTTGTCCTTCTAGGTAGTAGAGGTTGCAGGTTTGGAAGGTGTTGTCGAAGTAGTCTTGGTGGGTTGCTGCAGTGCATCTTGTAGATGGTACACACTGCAGCCATGGTGCACCAGTGATGGAGGTAGTGAATAATTACCAATGGTCCATTGATGAATGCATGCTTTTCTTATATACAAGATAGCAATTAAGGGCAGGATTTTCGCCCCAATGTGGGGCAAGAACGGACATAGGCAAGCACGTAATTTTGCACCCTCCAGCCAACGCCAGTTTGCTGGCACCATCCCACCCGTGTCATTTCGCTGAAGCCAAGCAGCGAGTAGCCTATTAAACCAATTAAAAAGCCAATTAAGGCCATGGATCAGAGGCCAAGTGGACTTTTCCAGTCAGTCTGTGGGGACCCCACGGTGTCAGTAGCATGGCAGCCGCCTGCAGCCGGCCTCCCAGCTGCAGACCAGTCCAAGCAGACTGAGGCTCCTCCCTGCCTACCTGGTCAGAGCTGCAGCCAGAGGCTGCCCTGTGGAGGGCTTTACCCTCCACAATGGTGGCCTGGCAGCTGTAACCATTTTTTGTTTCAAAATTTAAAATTGCTGAGAAGGGACCTCAAGATGAAAGCACACTCTCTCTCTCTCCCTTACCTGCCACAGCAGGCTCCAGATCCTTCAGTGTTGGAAGGCCTCCTATTGGCCCTCCAGCTTCGAGAGCCCACCCGCCATCCTTATTTGGACGGTGAGTGCATCCTCTGGCCACTAATTGGACAATAAAGGCTATAACACTGTCAGGTGACTGTTCCTGACATAGCTCATGGTCGGGACCCGCATTTGACAACAATCGGGGCGCTGCCCCAAAACACAAAATCTTGCTCCAAGTGTGGAGACAAGCTTGAGAAATCACCTATTGACACTAAATATTTGTGACAACCCAAGTTGGATAGGGAGTGCAGGCATGCACAAGATTATTATATATTGATCGAAGGATTGGTTATAATGAGCTGTGAAAATTGATTGAAAGAAAAGCTACCGACAGTTTGAGGATTTAACATGTTTGAATAACCAAGCCAGCAAAAACTGATTCAGCTTATAAAGTATCTTTGAAAACTGCTCTCAATGCTATTCTAGAGAATGTAGTTAAACAGAACGATAGTGCTGTCTTCTTAAAAGTTGAGGCCTATTACTGGTTCCCTCAGCATCAAAAAGGGTGCAACATAGCCTGAGTAGCTACTGAAGGAAATAACAGATGTAGGAACAGAGTTTTAAACTGATCTGTATTTTGTGTAACATGTAAGGAGGCCTTCATGGTACTTACTGCTTTACAATGATAGTTCAATAAAAGAAATGTAACTTTACACACGGGACTGTTTAAACATCAGTTAGATATAATGGCAGAAAAATATCTCTGTTCCCTTTATTGGTGGAAATATAATTTTTGCCGCTATTGTATATTCCACACAAGCAGAAAAAAGTAGTTTCCGCTGAAATGTATTCCCCACCGGATACAAATATTTAACACAATTAAAGGGAGTGGTTCTGTAAAAGAGAGGGAAATATATTTTTCCAGAGGTCCCCTGAATCTAGATGAGTCCAACCCTTTTCATTGATGCACAAAAAGGCCAAGGAGATTTACTTTGCTGATGTGACACGTTATGTCACGGCTAACATAAAAAAGACTTTGTCTAAACGCTTCAGTACTATGACCTCTTCACTTCTGAAAATCATAACTTTCTCATTGTAAAATGGGATGGATTTCCCACAGTCAGAAAGTGTGACTAGAGCAGACAGCAGGGCATAATGGGTCAGGGACAGGTTACACTTTTTGTGTACACGAATTTTTCTACATGAAGTAATGACTGGTGCTGCATTTGGCCATCCACTCTTGCAGACATGGTCAGATAACATAGTGATGGACTGACACCATACATCACATTTTCCGCTATCATAGCAAAGCTGGACCTAAAGAATTCTGCACGAACAGGAAGTTAGTGCTGCTAGGAGGACCAGTAGAGGCCGTTTAAAAATGTAATGGTAATCACAAGGTTTGCAATCAAGCTTGAGCTCATCAATTTGCTCTCCAGTACTGGCACATCTCACTGGAACTCGACAGCAGGCAGACGCTTTATTCTTCCCTTTGGGTAACTGTCCCTTTTGAGCTGCTGCAGGTAGCAGAGTTAGAATCATAGAAATTATACAACACAGAAGGAGGCTATTCAGCCCATCACACCTGTGCCAGCTCTTTGGATAGCTTTACCAATTAATCCCACTCCCCTGATCATTCCCCATATCCCGATACATCTTTTCCCTTCAGCATTAATCCAATTGTCATTGAATATTATCGCAACTGAAAGATATATAGCCAGTGCAGGTCAAAATCCCACTTAGAACTCACTCAAAAAACAATTCAAATTAGGTTGACCCTGTGAACTTTGCTGAGATCAGAATTACCAGATTGGGCTTGTTCTTTTTTTTTTTAAATGGAGAAAAAAATGTTTTGAATAGGTGCCTAATTTTCCGGCTAGTTTTTGTCACCTGTGCAACACCATCACTCCAATGCCCATTGGCTGTCCACATTACAAGCTCCCATCCTCATTCATTCACAGATCTTTATCCCACCACTCCACAAAACTTAGAATACCATTGGTCCAAAGTTTTCTTGTGTTTATTGAGTTCTGATAGGTTGAGCAACCTATCAACCAAGTGAGAGCTCTGATTGGAGCACAGAAGAATTAAATCTTTTGCATGATATATATGGCCCTTACATGGACCCATCATCAGAATCCAGTTAATTGGGATATATTTCATGATTTAAATGCAAAGGTTTATTGATGTTTAGTATTGTATCTTGAATAGAAATACAGGTGCAGATTTACTAGTCGCTTAAATCTGCAAAACATTATTGCTTCCTTTGAATATCTTTTCTCTCCCAGTTTCAAAGGCCTTAACCTAAATTGCCCAGTTTGCTACCTGTAGCGACACAGTAGGCTTGATTATCAGCCCCTGCCAGGGCCAGGAATGGAGGTGGGTGGGCTTCAGAAATAGCACTGCCGGCCTGTGTGCCGATTCCCCGGCTCCATCCAGCTTCCAGACCATATTCCCGGAGGCGAGATGGGGACAGCAGGGCTACCTGCCTGCAAGCAGCAGGTATCCGGTTAAACCAATTAAAAGCCTTTTGAGGCCTGTTAAGGTAGGTCGTGGGGGAGCCAGTCTAGCTGCCTGGAGGCAGCCTCCCAGTTGTAGACCTAGGAGGCCAGAACTCCAGGCAGGCTTACAGGCCCTCCCTGCCTGCCTGGGTGCAGCAGCAGCTGCCGGCCACCCTGTAGAGGGGCTCCTCCCCCATAGCGGTGACCTGGCAGCAAGATCCATTTTTTCTTTCAAATTTTAAAAAGTGGGAGAGAGGGCATCTCTATTTTGAAGCACCCTCTCTCTCACTTACCTGTCATTACATGCTGCTGTTATCAAGCTGGAAGGTCTCCAAGTGACCCTCCAGCTTTGAGGACTTACCCGCTGTCCTTAACTGGACAGCAAGCCTGCCCTCTAGCCATTAATTGGCCTCTCCGGGGAAAATCACACTGAGTGACTGTTTCCCACACGGTGCAGGCTTGTGATACCTTTTTGAGCCTGACGGTGAAGTTTGGATGCCCGCAGGGAAAATCCAGTCCTGTGTATGTGTTTGTGCACTGCTGGGATCGAATACCTCAAGATAAAACTACACTAGGAAACTTAAAAATACCAGGCCTATCAGGATTTGAACTATTTAGGCATCACACTGTTGAGCTACTTCTGGGCTCGTATTTGATTGACCTAGGGCTACAAATGCATCTTAATTTCCGGCAGCCCTGCTTACAGTTGGGCACACTGCTATTGAGGAAAGCCGCAACTAATGTGTCCAGGAAAAGTCCTTCCTTAGAGTTTCCAGTGAATGTCATCGATAGGTATTAAAGAAAATGGAATACCACAGAAGGACACTGAAATCATAATCTCCTTTCAACATGCTGCTATCCTGTAGCAATTGAAAGGTTACATATGAACTTCATTTTGAAGAGGATGAATTCTGGATGCCTGGTTAGAAGATAATTTGATCCAATTTCTTGCTAACCCAGCTGCTCAGACGACTACTGTTCACATTTGGAAGCCACATGGTAAAAATAAGTAGCCAAATGACCTTCCAACACAAGGAAAACATCTTGAATATTGCGAGTGCCAGTGGGGATCCTAATGCATGGGCCCAGTAAACTCATGACCCGAGTAAACTTGCCAAATCTGTTCAGGCTGGACGATGGAAAGTTTACTTTAGGATCAGCAATGGATGTGAAAGCCCCCTGGTCAGAAATCAGTGTGAGTGGAACAGCATTTAATATAACAGAAAAACAGCTAAAACTCGTGTGACTGGTAACTCTTCAACATGGCACAGAAACACAATTCAAGTCAACAATGTTAAGTATCTGGTAAATGATCGTGTATATGTAGAGATTATTACTGACTTGAAAAAGGACATTAAAAGCAGGAGGATGGATGATCAAGCATCTGATCACACACCTATAAAGATTCTAATATCACCCCAGTAAAAAGACTTGGGTCATGATTTATAGGTCCTGCCTCGAGAATGGAGGCAGGTGGGCCAGTTTCCCGTCGCCATTCCCATCACCAGCGAGTTTCATCAAGATGGGGGTAGGCAGGCCCCAGCAACCCACCCAATTCTGGAATTAAAGTAATTAAGTAGTAAAGTCCTTGAGAGCTCGTTGAGGGCCAGTTTGGGAGTTTGGTGGGGGGACGACGGGTTGCATGCTGGGCCAGGGGCAGACCGGGTGGCACGGAGGTGGCAACCCAGCAGGGAGCCAATCATGGCCGCAACATCAACTTAGGTGGGCCCATAAAAGGGAGCACAGCTGAGAGGGGCACTCAGCCATTGGCACACAGGTGCCAGAGCGTGTACAGGTTGGGGGAAAGTGGTCTCTACATGTTCAGAAAATGCAGGGGTTCATGGGGGAATAAGAGAAGCAGGTAAAGGCTTTCAGACATAATAGGGAGTCCAGCTGAACACAAGGAAGGCAATAGCTGGTGATGGCAGCGTGACTCTCAGATTTTTGGTCTAGTGGCGATGAGGAGCAACATCCTCAGCAGAAGAGGCAGAGCCCCGGGCATGAGAAGGACAGCAGAGAGGAACGAGGGGCAGGAAGGCAACAGAAGCCCTAAGGATAGGATCTACCACCAAAGACGGTGATATCTGAATATGGAGAACCAGTGCCACAGGAGATTGAGAGTTTCCAGGCAAGTGGTCACTGAGATTTGTGCCCTCGTCGAGGAAGACCTCACAGCACTGCTCTCCATGCCCTGTCAGCAGCCGTCAAAGCCAATGTGGCCTTGAACAACTTCACCTCTGGCTCTTTCCAAGGGTCAGCTGCAGACCTCGGTGGCGTCTTGCAAACGACTGCATACCACTGCATCTCGCAGGTCAGTGATGCCCTATTTACAACAGCTAGGAAGTACATTGAATTCCAGACACATGGGGCTTCACAGGTACAAAGGGCAGTGGGTTTTGCCTCTATCATTGGATTCCGTCTGGTGCAGGGTGTAATTGACTGCACCCATGTGGCCATCAGGACACCCAGTGACCAGTCAGTGAGATTCATCAACAGGAAGGGCTTCCACTTTCTCAACGTTCAACTGGTCTGCGACCACAACAAGAGCTTCCTGCATGTGTGCACTCACTATCCTAGTAGCTGCCAGGTCTCCTTCATCCTTCAACAGTCCAGGCTGCTGCAGCTCTTCATTCCACCTCCAAAACTCTGTGAATGGATTCTAGGGGACAAGGGTTATCCCTTGAAGAGATGACTACTGACGCCTTCACGAGGCCCCATGACAGAGCCACAAAGCCGCTACAACTGAAACCATCTGCTCACAAGGACCACCATCGAGCAGGCCATCAGGCTTCTGAAAATGTGGTTCCAGTGCCTCATCTGGTCAGGTGACGCCCTGCAGTGCATTGCTGCAAGGGTCTTGCACATTGTGATTGTGATGATGCGCTCTCCGTAACATGACCCTCCAGAGAGTGTGGACCTTGCAGAGCGCGAGGCCCTGGAATGACACGGCTATAGATCATTGAATGATCAATGCTACAGCGTGTGGCTTGCATTCTGTAAATGTCAGTGTGCTGCTCCTACATCCACTCAGAATGCTGCATCTGACTCTCCATGAGGGTAGCCACTCTTTCAATGGAGAAGCTCATGTGCTCAAAGCCCTGAGCTATGGTGGCAAACATGAGCTGAAAGGACTCCTCCAAATTTAGCCGGTGACCCTGCACTGTCCCAAGGAACTCTCACATGTGGGAGCACATCTGTTGCTGCTGGCCGAAGTAGAGCCTCCTTCCTTGTGACTCCTGAGGCCCTGCATCTGCACTCTTGCAAGTTCCAAGGCTCCCTCCTCCATGGCAGTGATGATGGCAAGATGGGACACTCCTCCTTCTGTCAGTGCCCTTTCCGGGCATTATGAGCTGTCAGTGTTGTTTCTTTGGGCACTATGAGCTCTTTTCTCCTGCAAGGAGCATTAACACCTAATCTGTACTAATGCTTTGTCTTTCAACACACCATTAACATATTGTTTGCCTTTGTTCCATGACCTTTTGGTTAGTTATGTGACCTGGTCCAATCTACACCTCCTTTGTTATCTCTTGCCCCACCCCCACCTCACTTGCTTATAACCTGTGACTTTTCTAATATTTGTCAGTTCCGAAGAAGGGTCACTGACCCGAAACGTTAACTCTGCTTCTCTTTTCACAGATGCTGCCAGACCTGCTGAGTGGTTCCAGCATTTCTTGTTTTTATTTCAGATTTCCAGCATCCGCAGTATTTTGCTTTTAATAAAGGAGAGAGAGATAAGGCACTGCTGGGTCTATGCCAATGTCAGTGGCTCACTGAGATAGGAAGTTGCATGTATCAGTGCTGGCAAGTTCTCCGCTTCACCAGGACTCTGAGCCTTGCTGAGGGTTCAGTAAGTACCCTGGGCACATCATTCCTCTCACATTCAGGAGCAGCTCACAACCTCAGGCTCCTCAGCTGGCGTATCTGCTGGAGGTTGAATACTTAGAGGCCTGTCATGAGGATCCGTCACTGCACTCGCCTTGCCAGAGTGAATAAGGTTATTGAACCTTTTCCAGCTCTGGACCCAGTTCCTCCTGACCAAACGTCACCTGCTGTTGGTCTCAGCAACCTCCATCCATGCCTGCTTGGTTTAGGAAGGTGGCCTTCTTCTGCCACCCTCTGGAAGGAGGATCTCCCTCCTCTCCCTCACTACCTCAAGGAGGACCTCCAGGTTTGCATCGGCGAAGTGAGGGGCAGCCCTGCTCTGAGTTCCAGCCCTCTGCTTTTCTTCTCCCTTCACTGCTGCATCCATATCCCTAAGGCCAAACGGCAGCCACTGAAATGACTGCTGTGGCGTGTTTACGTTGGGCCTGCTCTTGCACAGCCCCGCTTCCATTCCCCCCACCGCAGATGCTAAATGGCAACCAGACCTGCCCTCCTGCCAACTGGCAGCCAACCTCCGTGAAAATCAGGGGCTGTAACTGCTCCCTCCACCGTCTTCTCCGCCACCCCAGGGTGGTTCTGGGACCCAGAAACAGTCCCAACTTTGGAGTCCCGACCCCAGAAGGAAAATCAGGCCCTAGGGTTTATACATCACCTTGATGCAAATCTCTTCAAACACCATATACAGCAAATTATTTATGAAATGCAACTGAATTTTATCGAATTGAAAAAGCAAGCCATTAATCTTCTACTTAGAATGAGTTTAGCTGACACTGGAATTCACTTTTAAATGATATAAGACACCTTATTCATTAAGAGTGCGCGGTCAATAATAACAATCTAGAACAGTGGTTCTCAAAGATTTTCAGTGAAGGACCCCTTTTCAAATGGATTAGTAATCATGGACCACCAATCCCTCACATTCCATCAAAATGATGAGAGGGGATCTCATAGGAACCCACAAAATTCTAACAGGACTGGACAGACTAGATGCAGGAAGGATGTTCCCGATGGCGGGGGAGTCCAGGACCAGGGGTCACAGTCTAAGGATAAGGGGTAAGCCATTTAGGACTGGGATGAGGAGAGATTTCTTCACCCAGAGAGTGGTGAACCTGTGGAATTCTCTACCATGGAAAGCAGTTGAGGCCAAATCATTAAATATATTCAAGAAAGAGTTAGATATAGTTCTTGGTGCTAATGGGATCAAGGGATACAGGGAGAAAGCGGGAACAGGTTACTGAGTTTGGATGATCAGCCATGATCGTATTGAATGGCGGAGCAGGCTTGAAGGGCTGAATGGCCTACTCCTGCTCGTATTTTTCTCTGTTTCTATTATAATACTGTAAATACATTGGACAGTTACATTTCTGAATGTAAAATTCATCAGTGTCCTGTCAGGTTTGTCCGATATAGTGAACGTTGATGGGATTGGTGATGTGAAAACTTTATCTTCCCTTCAGCTGAAAGGTAACCAGACAGATTCAGCAAAATGCCTGTGGAATACTTTACCATAGAAAACCTCCCTGCTCTTGCTGGATTGCGATTAGGCTGGATGGTAACATTGGTGCCGTTGCAGATGTAACCCTCCACCACCTGCCTACTCACTGCACTGCTGCTGAGTGTTTGAGGATGTTTTTCTTCCCACTCTGATGTCTACCGACCTGTCTGATCTGGAATATCACTGACATGCTACCCGGCATGTGGCATTTTGGGACACCATCAGTAACTGGGACAGCCAACAGCACACATACGAGCATAGGAATTACGAGCAGGAGTAGACCACTCGGTCCCTCAAACCTGCTCCGTTATTCAATAAGTTCATGACTGAACTGATTACTGCACATTCCTGCCTACCCTGATAACCTTTCACCCCCTTGTTTATCAAGAATCTATCTACCTCTGCCTTAAAAATATTCAAAGACTCTGCTTCCACCGCCTTTTGTGGACAAGAGTTCCAGAGACTCACGACCCACAGAGAAAAATTTCTCCTCATCTCTGTCTTAAATGGGTGACCCCTTATTTTAAGCAGTGACCCCAGTTCTAGATTTTCTAGGTCTGTAGACCCTGGTTTGAGAACCACTGATCTATAGCCTTTACACCGTTAATGGACCCAATGACTGATGAAGTTATGCAACAAGCACTGTTAAATTCATAAATACCTGCAGAGTGATCTGTTGGGACTGTGGTGTGTTTTTGTTGTTCTTTTGTTTTCAACATTTTACTAGATCTATGTTACTCAGATTTTCCAATTGGTGAACATATCCCTAGCGAGGAATTAAGCCACATAAATAAGAACCACCTACATTTAACCTCCAGTCTTCACTGGAGATGTCTGGATTGATGGAGAGAATGCTAGCCAATCTCAGTCAAGCTGGCAGTGGAAACACTAATTGCCAGTTACCTGTGCTATGAAGAGGAAAATAAATCAGCCAGACTTCCTGTTCCCAATTACAATACAGTGACTTCTGCTGTGAAATCTACTTGTGTGGAGGATGGTCGACAATAAGTTTAAGCTCAGCTGTGATCCCTGTCTCTCACAATTGAATAGCCTCACACATGAAGAAAGACCATTTATGCAAGATAACAGAATCTGTGCAACTGTACGCCTAGGTTAGCGTCTGGTAGAGGAGGACAGGAGAGAAAATTGCGGAACTTGTTTTTAAAAGAGCTACACTTAGGGCTTTTACTGATCTACATCCATTGACCTAGGGTGATGCAGCCCATCTTCAGTAAGTTTAGATATTATCCAATTTCCTGTGCAGATACAATAGCCCAGATATTAAAATATAGGCAATTTCTGAGCCGGTGGAGAGGTGTGGCAGGGCAGGGCGGGACGGGTGGAATTGTGAGGGTGTGGAAACCTGGAAGTCAACTGAACAGGTTGGAATTTGCGGCTGCAACTGAATGGCACCAATTAATTTAAATGTTTGGATTTTGCGTCTCCAAGCTGCACAACAGATGTGATGCACACCCACATCATACAATCGCGACTGTATTTACAGGGACAGTGCACAAATGGAAATCAGAGGTGCTCAGGGTGAGTGGTGCACATAGAACAAGGACAGCATCCAGATCTAATGACGCCTCGCTAGAATTAGTGCTGGGTGCAGTTAGCAGCAGGAGAGACACACTTCTCCCCAGCAATGGAAGGAAAAAAATCTGCTGCTCACACCAAGGTGTGGTTGAAGGCAGCTGAGGAGGAGAGCAAGAGGAGTGCTGTGCCCAGGGCATGGATTCAATGTAGGAAGTTTTAGTGACCTAACCAGGTCAGGAAAAGTGAGTACATTCGCTGAATCAACTACATCCTGTGCCCCCAAGCCACACCCCCACCTTTCACTCTGTCTTGCTAAGTGATCTCCAACTCATCACTTCTCACACCCACTCAACTATCAACAGCATCCAGCCTTCACTCTCTATGCACTTCATCACCTCCCCATTTATCCATCAATCGTCGCCACTCACCCCAATGTGTATGAAATGTGAGTCATATGTCTCAATCACCCTCATCAAATGGATTGCATCCATCAGGTGAATACCTAACCATCAGTCACTCACAGGTCTGTTTCTTCAACCCTTGGAGGAGGAGAGTGTAAAACGCAAGAGAGAAGGAGAGGGCTGCAACGGAGAGACATTGAGCTCACAAATAGATGTGACAGAATTACAAGTATCTCTCACACACGCATGCTGAATTCATTTCATCAGTGACTGAACTATGAGAAGACAGAGTGCTGTAATTGTCAAGATTGTGATTTCACCATGACTAAATCATATCCCTTTTTTTCTGTTTTCCAGGACAGTCATGTGTCGCGGGACATCATGGGATAATTCTTCAGTGGATCTCATTTCTTTTCAGGGTGCATCGTCACAAGATCTAGAGCCACCTTTAGTGGGTCCATTTTGACCATTGGGTTTTCACACCTCACACGTGAGCATCAACAGACACTGGTGGCAGGAACAACTGTGGAGAGTCCTCACTGGGTAGTGCAATCGTCTCTAATCTCTGCTCAGCTGGACACTGAGGCTGATCTCTGGAGGCTATCATTGAGAAGGAGAAAGTTAGGAGGTGCATCAGAAACCTAGACAGGTATTGACAGATGTGTCAAGCAGAAGGAGCACTCCAACTTGATTGCTAGTGAATTGTTGGCACAGGGAATTGCAAAAATGTGTGCCATGGAGAGAGAGGAGCCGCCTCCATGAAGCTTCAAACACGGCTCTCAAATGGGTCCATGACTACAGCTATGTAGGTTTTGGATACTACCTTAAACAGAATGACAAATAACTTCTCTGTGGCCTTACAACGTATCACTGATCTTCCCTAATCTAGTCTGCAGAGAGTGCTTGGAGTGATGTGGCTTTGGCCCAGAACAGAGATGATAGCGAAAGGGGACATGGAAGTGGGAACTCCACTCAAAGCACTTCCACTACCTCACCACCCACACTCCCCAGCCAGTATTCAACCTGCTGTCTTGTTTCCTGATGGCCGAATCTGCCCCTGCGGAGGGGCAGGTGGAGCAGTCTTTGGTGGGGCCTTCAGGGCTCCAAAACCCAGAGGGAGTAGGCCAAACACACCTCAGCAGTCAGAGCAGGGATCTGAGCAGCTCGTCTCTACCTCTGCTGAAGCCACGAGGGATGCGCCATGTAGAAACAATAGGAAACGTAAGGTGAAGAAATTGTAATTCCTCAAGGGTTTGCACATGGGTGTGTGACATTGTTCAGTTTCCTTTTTTTAATAATGTCACACAATATGTGTTGATTAGCACCACTATTATGCCCATTATTGTGTCCCAAGTCCCAACTCACCCTTTCATTTGTTTCATGATTAATGTTAATACAGGACGGGACCCATTGGGAGGATGTGCAATGGTGGATAGGTGGTTGAAGGATTGTTTAGTGCAAAGCTAGGAGTGCGTGGGAGTGGACTGCAGGACTTAATTTCTTCTGTTTCACACTAGATGAACCTTCATGATATTAGGGCATCCTGGGCAGCAATTCAAGAACCCCAAAATTAATCCTCCTCTTCCTCCATGTTCTTTAGTCCTCCTCCACCTGCAGTCCTTGCTGCTGTGCTACGTTGTGTAGAATGCAGCATACCTCTATATCATTCTGAACACCCTCACAGGTGAGTACAGATGGGCGTCTCCAGATGTATCGAGACACCTGAACCGCATCTTCAACATTCCAATGGCTTGCTCAATGACATCCCTCCCAGTCATGTGGCTTTTGTTGCAGTGCTATGTTCAAATCCTCAAAGGTCGAAAAAACATCAGTTGTATCCACACAAGGACTCTGCCAAATACTTGCCAGAGGGAACTGAGACACCAGCTACAACAAATGAGCTTTTATTCAGATGGGACAATAACAAGTTTAAATACCCACCTGAACTGCTGTTCAAACTCACCTCCATTGCTCTGGTCAGTTTCCCCAAGTCCCAGGAAATCTAGGCTTCAAATTTAACTTGAGCAGCAAAGTTAAAAGAAATTTGAATTTAACTAAAGTTCATTAACGTCTCCTAAGGACGTTAATTGAGTCAATAAGTGCCCGCCTGCCTTCAGTTATTAAATCCACAACGAGAGTAGGTTTCTTGTTGGCATCCAAGCACGATTCCATTAAATCCGGAAGTAGCTGCAGTGGAGTCGGGGTTGCCTTCCCACTGTAAAAATCCCAAGTTTTAACCCCCCTTCTGCTCGCAACCCACTCATTCTTCAGGGTTAAAATTTCAACCTTATATCTTTTTGTGATGAAACCAAGACTTAGTCTTGCAAGTGCCAGCCCCAGAAACAAACATGTACTGTTTCTCATTGTATACTTTCAATTTTTTCTTTATAAATTGGAAGAAACATTTTCACATGGCGAAAAGTTCAATGATTTAGTAAATTATTTTGAGGAACGGTGAACTGTGGAAAATCTATTTAGAAAGTAATCTGATTCAATATCCCATAATTGTGTTTAAAACTAAAAGAGAGAATGCTGGAAACATGCAGGTGGTCAGGCAGCTTTGAGTAAACACATCAATTGACATTTCAGCCATCAGTGCTGAATGATATCACAGACAAACAGATTTTAAAAAGGAACAGAGCAGGGGAAAACAGGAAGGGGAAAAAACACACACAAAGGAAAAGATATGTAAGATAATACGGGGGGGGGGGGGGGGGGGGGAGTTGTCAAAAATGACTGTGGGTGTCTCTCCCACCTGCTGGAAGGTCATAGGATCGAGGTGATAAATCAAACAGGGGACTTTAACTCGCCGTCCACACAGCCTCGGCCAGAGAGATGAAAAATTCCACCCCCCCCCCCCCCCCCCACCCCCCAGTCTTGGTTTCGAGGTTTCACCACCAAATAATACTCTACCCCCACAAACCAGTCATATCATAAGCCTATCGCAGGTGTAACAATATTGCTATTTCCCAGCTATCAACTGTAAAATCCTATCGTAAACGTAGCCAATGTGCCGCAAACATTAATCTGTCATTGAATGCGTCTTCATTCACCAGCAGTGCTGATAAGTGGGTGTTAACGGTAAAGAGTGGAAATGAAACAAAAAGCCCCACAAACTAACATGTTGCAGATGCAAAATGCTGCGGACGCTGGAGTTCTGATATAAAAACAGAAAATGCTGGAAACACTCAGATCAAGCAGCATCTGCAGATACAGCAGTATATTTCACATTTCAGATCATTGGCCTTTCATCAGAACTGGTTCTGATCTGAGTATTTCCAACATTTTCTGTTTTTATATACTAGGTGTCCTGTGGCATTGCTTGACCAGAGGTTCATCATCCCAGATGGATGTTTGAACACATTAAAAAAATGTCCACAAAAGAAAGCTTGGAATCCTTCTTGATCCTGCTTTTTTTGAGGACACCAGTTACAGAAAATGTTCCTTTTTTTCCTAAATGGCAGTAAGTGTAACAATGAAAGCAGATGGTGAACAAAATTACATAATAAAAGTATTCAGATTTCAGTAAAATAGCACTTGTTGCTTGTGCCTTTTTAAAGTTTAATAAATGCAAGTCTTTCTTTTTAGTAATCTATATTAAAAATAGGTTTGAAACCAGCCTGCATCTTCCACCTGAAACGTTATTTCATTTCTCTCTCCACAGATGCTGCCTGACCTGCTGAGTATTTCCAGCGTTTTTGTTTTATTTCTGATTTCCAGCATCTGCAGTATTTTGCTTTTGTTGTGTAAACAGCTTGTTTTGTTGATACTGAGTTTTTCCAAATGAAAATTGGTAACTAGATGATTGAAATTTTTTTCTTGGGCCTTATTGATTCTCAAACTGGACTCCGAACTGATATTCAGTGAATAAATGAGCCATACAGAGTGGGAAGGTTCCAGGTCTGGTCTCTCGAGTTAAAGACGGGGAACTTGAGCAGAGGTCCTGCTCCTGTTTGCGATCAGCAACCTCTACTCGTGCACCTGGGTGGACGTCAAGTGAACACAGGACGGGGTGTGGCAGTAATGTTCCAGCCTATCAATTGTTGAACAGCCTGTAGATTTTCGCTGCCAAGATTCACTCATGAATATTGGCAAGTTTGATAAGGTACTAGAGCTTGACCTGCTGTCCACAGAACCACGTCCCAGCAAGAAGCCAACGTCTTCAGAGTGGGAAGAAAATTTGTGAACCCAATATACAATACATACTACTAAAGCCAGCAACCGATTGAAACTACACATCATGGGAAGGGTTACATAGAACATGTATTTCTATTATATATTAGAGCTCTGGTACAGTACATGGCCGTCCATGTCTCCGCTATAAAGACGTCTGCAAACGCGACATGAAATCGTGTGACATTGATCACAAGTCGTGGGAGTCAGTTGCCAGCATTCGCCAGAGCTGGCGGGCAGCCATAAAGACAGGGCTAAATTGTGGCGAGTCGAAGAGACTTAGTAGTTGGCAGGAAAAAAGACAGAGGCGCAAGGGGAGAGCCAACTGTGCAACAGCCCCGACAAACAAATTTCTCTGCAGCACCTGTGGAAGAGCCTGTCACTCCAGAATTGGCCTTTATAGCCACTCCAGGCGCTGCTTCACAAACCACTGACCACCTCCAGGCGCCTATCCATTGTCTCTCGAGATAAGGAGGCCCAAAAGAAAAGGTACAGCAATAGCAACACTCCACATTGTCAGAGAATCAATGCAGAAATACACTTCATCATGAACCCTCCAGAGACTAGTCAGCACACCTATAGGAACTGAATGCAAATGTGCTGCTCATTCACTCCTACCAGAGTGGGGGCAATGCGTGTTCGTGTGTATTTAATGCCTAATGCAGTTTGCAAGGGTTTCAGCAAGCTTCAAATTCACATTATGAGAGCCTGGCCTAGAAATTCAGGCATATCAATTTTTCGCAGGGGTGCGGGGATCAGTTCCTGTGCCTGAATGGTGAGGTCCAAAGTGCACCCAATATACAGCCTTGGGCCCCATTTCCATACAGCAGATGTACTGCAAAAAAGCAACAAATAGGTCGCTGGCAACGTGCGATAAAGAATTGGCCACTGCTGATGGTGACTGGGCAGAGCAGCGGGAGTGGCAGTGAGCAGCCGGGGTGGGGGGGAGGGAATGGCAGTGAGCTGGGGCGGGGAAAAGGAGTGGCAGTGAGCAGGTGGGGGAGGAGTGGGAGCTAGCGGGTGGGGCAATACTGGCTGGCAGCAGCCCCTGTATTTTGAATTTGGGGTCAGGAGGGACAGTCCTGCTCCCCTCAGCTGCATATTCAGGTAGGTGTATTTTAAAAACTTAGCTTGTTGGTTGTAGCCTAAAATATAGTCCCTTTAAGGACAGCCAGTTAGTCCGCATGTAGGCCTGTTATTCCTGTGTGCAGCCAGTGCCTGTTTATGGCCTTTACCTATATGGTGAATGGAAATGAGTGTGCGCTTCCTACTCACCATATTGGAGGCTGTTTAGCATCTGAGAAGCAGGCGCTACACAGCTGAAATCTAGGCCAATATGCAAGGGCGTTTCTATGGATATGGAGTATTTTCCATTTCTTGGTTCTCGCAATTTCCTTATCAACCTACATCTATATACAAATGAATCCAAATACACACAATCCATTTACAAACAAACGTTATCCTTGGCTCAGGATTTATAGACTAAGGTCTGTCGACCAAACCAAATTACAGACCTTTGAACTGCAGAGCATTTCAAGTGTGATGTTACTCTAAGTAGAGGAATTATTTTCAGTCTCAAGTACTCACAGAATCATACAACAGAGAATGAGACCATTTCACTTATTGTGTCTGTGCCAGCTCATTGAAAGAGCTACCCAATTAAATACCCAATTAGTCTCACTTCCTTATCTTTCCCCACAACCCTGGAAAATGTACCTTTTCAAATATTTCTCCAATTTCCCTTTTGAAGGTTACTGCTTCCACCAGCTTTCCAGGCAATGCATTCCAGTTCATAACAAAAAAATTCTCATCTCCTCTCTGGTTCTTTTGCTAATTTTCTAACATTTGTGTTCTCTGGTTTGCCACCCTCTTGTCTGTGGGAACAGTTACTCCCTATTCACTCTATTAAAACTCTCATAATTCTGAACACCTTTGTTGTAAGGAAAACAGTCCCGTATTCTCTTATCTCTCTATATAAATGAATTGGATTTATCCAACAGAATTATACCAAAGACTTTGTCACTGTTTTTGGGGGGGGGGGGGGGGGGGGGGGAGGTACACAGAGGGTTCATATCAGACAGGTAGAGAATACAGGCTGGGGAGGTTGCAAAGTTAGGATGGAGAAAAGCCAGGGAAAGATTTACAAACATGGATAAAGATTTGTAAATCAATAACTTGGGATTGGGAGCCAGTCTACATTAAAAGGAGGATAGGGGGCGATTGCAGAGGGTGGAAAGTTCAGTTGTGGCTGGAACATTTTACAGTTGAAACAAAAATTCAGTGCAATAGGAATGAATGGGATGTGGTTTGGAAAGTTTGATCTCTGTATCTACATCATGTATGGAGTAAATTTCTTTTGGGCCTCCTTATCTCGAGAGACAATGGATACGCGCCTGGAGGTGGTCAGTGGTTTGTGAAGCAGCGCCTGGAGTGGCTATAAAGGCCAATTCTGGAGTGACAGGCTCTTCCACAGGAAGTAAATTAAACATGCCAATAAACACAGGGTTAAATCCACACAATGCAACCCTCATGAATATGTTCCCAGCAGTTACCTAATCATAGTACTTTCTTTTTTAAAAAAAGGTCCATTTTCTAATTAACCCAAATTAACTGACATAAATGAGACCTAATTTGTAAAGTTCATGAATATAATTAACAAGGACCCAAATGATTTGCATGACATGAATCAATGACATAAATCTTGAATTCTCTATCTACAATACTCTATTAATTTGTTTTCCCTTATACATAGATGTTTTATTCTAACAGCTATGACCTGGGAAAAATACTGTATTATTTGTTCCACAAATGGAGCCACAACACTTGGCTATCAGACTGGCTCAGTTGGCAGCACTCTCATCTGAGTCAGGTTTGAGCTTGAAGCTCTCATCAGGACTTGAGCACAGAATCTCAGATCACAATGCAGTGAAATATTGAGGGAGTGTTGCAGTGAAAGAGGTGCTGTCTGTTGAAAGAAACAAGCATTCATCTAATTCCTTTCACAATCAGAGGACGTTCTAACGTGCTTCATAATCAATGAAGTCTTTTGAAGTGTAGTCAGTGTTCTGATGTAGGGAAATGCAGCAGCCTAATTGTGCACAGAAAGCCCAAACAGTACAAGGTGATGACCAGATAATCTCCTTTTTGTGCTGTTGGTTGAGGGATCAGGACACTGAGAAATCTCCTATTCTTTGACTAGTACCATGGGATCTATTAGATCCACTTGACAGGACAGGACCTCAGTTTAATTATCTCAAGCAAACAATTTAATTCTCTCATGTGAAAGACAGCACCTCCAACAAGGTAGTGCTCCCTCAACCATGTGCTCTCATCTCCGGAGTGGGGTTCAAACTCACAACCTTCTGAGTGCTGTTACTGAGTCATGGCTGACATCCTGGATATAAATGTAAACTGAGCCCCTGCCAGTCTTGTCAGGTGGAATGTAAAAGGTATAATGGGAAGAAGATGGAGTTGGTATTTTGGACAGATGAGATCAAATGAGCAAAAAAGGCTTCTACATCCAAACTATCTTATGAAATCTTTCACTGATGGGCTGACCAAAAAAACCCAATGAAAGTGGCTCATGGAATCAAATGTGTTCAAGCATTGGTGAGTATTTGATCTCAGACCTAAAATACCAAGTTACAAAATACATCTCCCAACCAAGCCATTGGTCAGCTCTCCTAGTTCTTCCACAAAGGCTCAGCATCCATTCCTTTCCTCCTTTGTGAGGTGCCATGGGACATTTTCCCATGTTCAAAGAACTATATAAACACAAACTGTGAAGTAAGCATCTTAACAAAAGGCTTTAATCACTGTTTGCAGCGAAGCATCAAATGATGGTCTATTTGTCTTTTGATTTTTTTTTTATGATTGTAGAAATGATTTCAACCTCTTTTCAGGAAAATCAGCAAGTGGAAGCAATTGTTGGTGTCATTTGTGTGCACACTTTTAGTGTCATGCCCCACCCCATCTTTACAAAAAAAGGTTACTCTGCATAACAGCCATATTTCTCTACCTAGATTTTAATACGTTTTCCCTCCTTCTATTCCCCTTTGCTTTTCTCCCTCTTCAGACGTGTCCAAGCCCTTACCCCAAACAGACACAAGCTAAGATTGCCGTCACAATTATTTCCTGGAGAAAGGCAAAGGAAAGGATTTTTTTAAAAACTTCACTCCCTGAAAAAGAATAATTACTGATGACACAATTCCAGAGTGATGTTTATAGCAGCTTTGACATTTCATCTTCCAGATTGGAAAATCAGAAAATGTTGATTGCCATTGACTTGGCCTTGGTTCACTTAAAATACTCACTGGAGAGATAACCCATTACTGCTGGTATAGATAGTCATGTGGACGAGGAGCATAGTGATCAAAGTACAGAAATAAACGGAAAAGTGATAAAACTTAGAACAAATTTAAAAGATTGGGACATTGGCTGTCAATAAATTAGAGGATAAGTCACAATTCATACCACCTCCTGCACTGTAATCCACATCGATTGTCTACTAAGAGTGAAAAATAATCAACTCCGTCTGCATGAAAATAAGACAAATCACACATGGATGCGAGCTTTACTCAGATAATTGAAGACAAAGGCCTTCCCCAGACCACTCATCTCCAAACAACCTTCACTACCTTGGGGTGTGACCAGCCCTCATATCGTCAAAATAGGGCCATCAAAAGGCCATTGTGCAGCCCAGCAAGAACTGAAGCATAAAGTCACATGGGCAGAACTAACACTTGTAAGTTCACCTTAAAAGTTAATCATTTTGAGGAGAAAGGGGGGTTCTTGCCAGGACAGAACCTCAGACATCAAGATCAGTCTAGTCTCTCCTCAGCCACACAGAAAAACATGTAAAGCCATCTTGAAATCCAGCAAAGCTGTGTGTGTGTGTGTGTGTGTGCGAGAGAGAGTGAGAAACAGTTGAACGCTGCTGAGACAAGTTGGAAGCCAACTACTGCAGAGAGAAGAGAGTGCCTTTATAAAAACTACTCTTTTACCTGAACTAAGCAATCAGCGCTGTCTTCAACTTGAAGAGGACTGCCAGAAGGCTGCAACAGCCCAGCAATTACCAGACAACAAGGAAACAAGCCTGCACTTTGAGAGGATGCCACAGGTTTTCCCTGAAACAACAGACTTTTACATCTTGAACTCCTACCCTTTACCTTCCATCTATCTTTTCTTGACAGTGCATGCAAGAGTGAATGTGCGCGTGAGCGGTGTTGCGAACATTTTGGGAATGAATATTGTTTAATAAATAGTTTTAAACCTACAAGAACACCTGTCATTGTTTGTTTATTTGGCAAGTATAACACAGTGGTTGAAACACTAGTAACACAAAATAACTGACTGTGGTCAGTTAGGAGATGAACATGGGATTGGGAGTCAGTCTAGATAGAAACCAGCCGCAGCATGACCCACCTGTCCATAACAAGACGTATATTAGAAAATTGTGTATGTCTGACCTAATATCTGAAAATAGGGTGGTAACAAAGCAGGCCAGTGAAGTAAAGAGGAAACGTTTACCCTGCATTTAAACTCCCCAAACACTGACACTTTCCATTAAGAACAACTGGTCACAAATACAGTTACACTGAAATAAAACTGTGCAAATTTTCCTGTCCATCCTCTTGCTCCCTAGAAGACAGCCCTTTAAGTCCCACTGGGGAAGAAGTGGCCCATTCAAGGTCACAATTCTGGACTTACTGAACTGAATTTTCAGGTGCCGGTGCAGGCAGGAATGGAGGCAGGTGGGGGATGAAAATACTGGCGCCCGCCGTCGTGCCAGTTTTCCAACACCATTACTTGCGCCGGCAGGTTTCACCAGGGCAGGGTGAGGGCGGCCACGAGATCCTGCCTGATCCATTAAAAGGCCAATTAATATTGTTAAAGAACTCATTGTGAGCTTGTTAAGGGCATGTTGTGATTTTCACAGGGGGCAACATGTGCTGCTTGGGCAGGCCAGCTCAGTGGAGGCAGACATACAGTAGGGAGCCAGTCATTGTCACCCCAGGCACAAATGGCCTTCTGTCCTGGAAGATTAGATGCTTACATATGAAGCAGCCTGTGTCCATATGCAGCAAGACCTGGACAACATCCAGGCTTGGGCTGATAAGTGGCAAGTAACATTCATGCCACACAAGTGCCAAGCAATGACCATCTCAAACAAGACAGAATCTAACCATCTCCCCTTGATGTCCAACGGCATTACCTTCGCTGAATCCCCCACGATCAACATCCTGAGGTTACCATTGACCAGAAACTGAACTGGACCAGCCACATAAATGCTGTGGCTACAAGAGCAGGTCAGAGGCTGGGAAATCTGCGGCGAGTAACTCACCTCCTGTCTCCCCAAAGCCTGTCCACCATCTACAAGGCACAAGTCAGGAGTGTGATGGAATACTCTCCACTTGCCTGGATGGGTGCAGCCCCAACAACACTCAAGAAGCTCGACACCATCCAGGACAAAGCAGCCCACTTGATTGGCACCCCATCCACCACCTTCAACATTCACTCCCTCCACCACCGATGCACAGTGGCAGCAGTGTGTACCATCTACAAGATACACTGCAGCAACTCACCAAGACTCCTCCGCCAGCACCGTCCAAACTCACGACCTCTACAACCTAGGAGGACAAGGGCAACAAATGCATGGGAACACCACCACCTACAAGTTCCCCTCCAAGTCACACACCATCCTGACATGGAACTATATCACCGTTCCTTCACTGTCACTAGGTCAAAATCTTGGAACTCCCTTCAAATTAGCATTGAAAGAGAGGCGGTATTAGCGGTTTTAACAGGCTTAAATGTGGATAAATCCCCAGGCCCAGATGAGGTGTATCCCAGGCTGTTATATGAGGCAAGGGAGGAGATAGCAGGGGCTCGGACACAAATTTTCAGATCCTCTCTGGCCATAGAAGAGGTGCCAGAGGACTGGAGGACAGCGAATGTGGTACCATTATTCAAGAAGGGTAGCAGGGATAAACCAGGTAATTATAGGCTGGTAAGTCTAACAGCAGTGGTAGGAAAACTATTGGAAAAAATTCTGAGGGACAGGATTAATCTCCACATGGAGAGGAAGGGATTAATCAAGGACAGTCAGCATGGCTTTGTCAGGGGAGATCATGTCTAACAAACTTGATTGAATTTTTCGAGGAGGTGACTAGATGTGTAGATGAGGGTAAAGCAGTTGATGTAGTATACATGGACATCAGTAAGGCTTTTGATAGGGTCCCACATGGGAAATTGGTTAAGAAGGTAAGAGCCCATGGGATCCAGGGCAATTTGGCAAATTGGATCCAAAATTGGCTTAGTGGCAGGAAGCAGAGGGTGATGGTTGTGGGTTGTTTTTGCGATTGGATGCCTGTAACCAGTGGTGTACTGCAGGGATCGGTGCTGGGACCCTTGCTGTTTGCAGTGTACATTAATGATTTAGACGTGAATATAGGAGGTATGATCAGTAAGTTCGCAGATGACATGAAGATTGGTGGTGTCGTAAATAGTGAGTAGGAAAGCCTTAGATTACAGGACGATATAGATGGGCTGGTAAGATGGGCGGAGCAGTGGCAAATGGAATTTAATCCTGAAGTGTGAGGTGATGCATCTTGGGAGGACTAACAAGGCAAGGGAATAAACAATGGATGGTAGGACCCTAAGAAGTACAGAGGGTCAGAGGGACCTTGGTGTACTTGTCCATAGATCACTGAAGGCAGCAGCACATGTAGATAAGGTGGTTAGGAAGACATGTGGGATACTTGCCTTTATTAGCCGAGGCATAGAATATAAGAGCAGGGAGGTTATGATGCAGCTGTATAAAATGCTAGTTAGGTCACAGCTGGAGTACTGTGTACAGTTCTGGGCACCACACTTTAGGAAGGATGTGATTGCACTGGAGAGGGTGCAGAGGAGATTCACCAGGATGTTGCCTGGGCTGGAGCATTTCAGCTATGAAGAGAGACTGAATAGGCTAGGGTTGTTTTTCCTTGGAGCAGAGAAGGCTGAGGGGGGGGTACCTGATTGAGGTATACAACATTATGAGGGGCATAGGTAGGGTAGATATGAAGAAACATTTTCCCTTAGCGGAGGTGTCAATAACTAGGGGGCATAGAATTAAGGTAAGGGGCAGAAGGTTTAGAGGGGATTTGAGGAAAAACTTTTTCACCAGAGGGTGGTTGGAATCTGGAACACACTGCCTGAAGGGGTGGTAGAGGCAGGAACCCTCACAACATTTAAAAAGCATTTAGATGAGCACTTGAAATGCCATAACATACAAGGCTACGGGCCAAGTGCTGGAAAATGGAATTAGAATAGATAGGTGCTTGATGGCCGCGCAGACATGGTGGGCCACAGGGCCTGTTTCTGTGCTGTATAACTCTATGACTCTAATAGCACTGTGAGTCTACCTACACCCCAAGTGCTGCAGCGGTTCAAGAAGGTAGCTCACCACGACCTTCACAAGGGCAATTAGGGATGGGCAATGAATGCTGGCCTAGCCAGCGACACCCACATCCCATGAACAAATAAAAAATACATAATATTAATAATTACATTTGAAGAAAGAAAAGTTACATGATGAAAATATGGAATATTTACTGGAATGCAGAATGTCAGTCACTCTATATCGTAATGCCCCCTTCACTATACCTCTGGAGGAAAGCGATTACCCAGTTGATCTGTTGAATATGGATAAACACAAATATAATTTATTTCCCTACAATCATTTGAGATTAAAAACATATCAATTGTGAAGTTTTAAAAGTAATTGTTTTGAATCAACCAGAATGCACTACTTTTAACATAACGCCATACAATTTTCCAGGGAACATGCATCTGAATTCCTCCCAGATTCTCCAGAAAAAGCCACTGGATCCAGAGGGGGAAGGGAAGCTGGATTTGAAAAGAATGTGTGCAACTCTGCATTTGCTACTCATGGCCTGCTTTTGCTCATACATTTCTAGGCTTTCCCCTCTTTCCATGACTTCTTTGTCATTAATGATGAGACTGGCTGCCTTTGCTGCATTCCCCTTGCCCACCAAGCCAAACTTCCCCCTAGGTTTACCCCATGCCAAAGGTTTTGAACCTACATCTTGAACTTCTCTCCTATCTGTGCTCATACTCTTTCTTAACTCATCTTTTCTGAGATGGCTGACCAAAGTTCCTTCCTCATCCTCATGCTGGATGATGCTGTGAATGATTCCCTCAAGTTGTGTCCTCCCTCCCTTTCAAAACTGCCTTTCTCCTCCTCTTAAAAAACCCACGATCTTTGTGTCCTTGCAAACTACTAACCCCATTTCCAACTTCTCTTTCCTCTCTGAAGTCTTTGAACGTGTTGTTGCCTCAAAATTCATGTCCACATTTCCCACAACTCCATGTTTGAATCTCTCCAATCAGGTTTCCAGCCCTGCCACATCACTGAAATGGCTCCAAAGTCACAAATGACATTCTCTGTGACTATGACCATGATGCATTATCCAGCTTCATCCTCATGACCATTCTGAATTCTTTGACACAGTTGACCACACCGTCCTCCTCCAATGCCTCTCCTCCCATTGTTAAGCTGAGAGGGAGTGCACTTGCTTGGTTCACTCTTGGCTATCCAATTGCAGCAAGAATATCTACAGCAATGGGCTTTTCTTTCAGTCCTCACAATGGGCGGCACAGTGGCGCAGTGGTTAACACTGCAGCCTCACAGCTCTAGTGACCCCAGGTTTGGTTCTGGGTACTGCCTGTGCGGAGTTTGAAAGTTCTCCCTGTGACCGCGTGGGTTTTCTCCGTGTGCTCTGGTTTCCTCCCACATGCCAAAGACTTGTGGGTTGATAGGTAAATTGGCCACTGTAAAAAAAAAAATTGCCCCTAGTGTAGGTAGGTGGTAGGAGAATTGAGGGAAGGTGGGGATGTGAGAGGGAAAAAGGGATTAATGTAGGATCAGTATAAATGCGTGGTTGATAGTCGGCGCCGACTCGGTGGGCCGAAGGGCCTGTTTCGGTGCTGTATCTCTTTATGACTATTACCTCTGAAGTCCTTAGTTTACTTTCTCATCTGGTGGATGGCACCTCAACAAAAGTACTCCTTTAGTACTATACTGGAATGTAATCCGAGATCACCTACTAGTCCTGGTGGCCTCCAATACAGAACCAGAGGTGAGTGTGCTACCAACTGAGCTCCACTGACTTACTCAATTTCCTTTTAGTTTCCAGAAATACCACTAATCAAATCAGTTTCTGTGTGGTATGTATTGTAAATTGCTGTGATAGTACTGAAGGAAATATTTCCAAAAGGTTATTTTTAAGGCATGAGACAACTAACTATCAGAGCGTGTGGTTATCGGACAACCTTTGAATTGTGCACAATATGATACTAATGGAGAAGTGTGTCTATACTGCTCTTTCAATGCTCTGTTCCTGTGTATTTAATAACTTCCTTCATTTTATGCCCTGAAGCAGCTGATCTGAACTCATGAAAGCTTGTCTGTTCATTGTTCTGCTCAATATAATAATATGATTTGCCCCAGGCAGAAACTGTCAGTCATGCGTGTTAAGCTTCCAGAAAAGTTTACTCCTCACTGCAGTATTCAAAACTCATATGCAAATCCCCTTTAGCAGACTCGGCAATAACTGACACAAAGAAAACAACTGGGGGCAACAGGTGTCTAACCCACGCAAGTTTTATGTAGGTTTAATTATTTAAAACTCTGATCAAAGTATTATTGATTTACACTCTGCACAGTTGGCAAGCTGTCACACAGAACAGGATTCTGACCCAGAATCTGGGCATTCTTGGCCCAAGGAAGCTCATAGCATCAGGAACAAAACCAGCTTGCCCAGAAGTAGGACTGGCCAAGAAAAGGTCAATTCATCAACCAACCTGACACCTCAGGCAGAAGCTTATCGCCTTTAAAGATTTTCTGAGGTTGGGAAGAAAAGGGGGTCCTGACGCCGCTGGTGATGTCCGGCTGCCTGCCTGCGTAATCTTACCAGAAGCGGCTAATTGAGAGGCAACACCTCTGGGAACACCTTTCATTTAAGGAAAGCGGTCGGGACATGCACCCTGCTGAGCTAATTAGAGGGCCCGCAGCGCTGCCCTGCCCAGACAGATGGGCACTGTTGCAGCAGGCAGGAGAACACGAGCGGAACTCAAGGTGGAGGCATCCTCTAAAGACCTGCAAAACATTTAAATTTATTTGTGGCCACAGCTGTCAGACCTTCATTGCAGAGGGGGAGTCCCTCCATAGGACAACCGGCAGCTGCAGCTATGACCCTGTGGCAGAGGCAGCTCCGCGGGATGGGGGTGAGGAGTTAAATAAAAGGAGGTCTCACTAGCTCCCCTGGCCTGCCTCTGGGAAGCCACTTCCAGGGACCTGCTGGGCTTTGCCCTCAGCCAGGGCCCGTCTTCCACCGGGATCGTCCCAGTGGTGTCCCCAGTCTGGCCCCAAGTGGCCAGTTAATTGCCACTAATTGGCTACCTGCTGCTGCCAAGCGGATAGCAGCTTCCATTGCTCACCCACCTCCGGCAAGATCGGCTGGAGGCGGGAAAGTGTTGGCTGGCCATCCCGACATGATAAATTCAGAATATTTCCCTCCTGCCTGCCTGGTAAAATCCTGCCCCTTGACAGCTAACCTGATCGTTTCCTTGAGGCTTACCAGTAGCCATAATAGTGACGACAGATGCTTTAAAAATAAACTGCATACATTTTGCATCCAATCACTGGTAGTCTCATGATAGAGTCATAGAGTTGAACAGCATAGAAACAGGCCCTTCGGCCCACCGCGTCCATGCCGACCATAATGCCTATCTACACTAATCCCACCTGCCTGCATTAATTCCATATCCCTCTATGCCTTGCTCATTCAAGTACCTGTCCAGATGCCTCTTAAATGTCACTACTGTTCCTGCCTCCACCACCTCCTCAGGCAGCTCATTCCAGATACCCACTATTCTTCGTGTGAAAAATTTACCCCTTTGATCCCCTTTAAACCTCCTCCCTCTCACCTTAAATCAATGCCCTCTAGTTTTAGTCACCCCTACCATGGGAAACAGACTCTGGCTATCTACCCTATCAATGCCTCTCATAATTTTATATACCACTATCATGTCCCCTCTCAGGTATGCATTCAACCTGTTGACACAAGCTGCCATCTGAACTAATTGGATACATTTGAATATGAGCTCACTTGGATCACTTAACCTGTGGTATAGCATTCATAGGACTTCTCGAAGTTGAAACTATTTGCAAAGAGCGGAGAATATTTTCCAGCAGTGATATCCCTCACCTTGTTCAACAACAGCTTTTAATTATAAAGCACCTTTAGGGTGGAATTCTCCCACGGGTGTCAGGAACCCGTCACTGGGACTACTTCCAGGTTCCGACCCCGCGCATTTCAGATGAGCACCTGACGACCTCATTTTACGGCAGGAGGCCCATTAGCGATGGCAGGTGCGTTCCTGAGGTGGGAGCACAGGACATTGTGGCCCACTCCAATGGAATCCGGCAGCCTTCACTGAGAGACCAGTGGGAGAGCTGCTGAGGGCCAGACTAATGGAACAGCAGGGAGGCACTACAGCTGAGATCAGCATCAGTGGGCGGATGAAAGGTGAAATAAATATGGCTGTTGGAGACATCTGTCTCCACGATTTCGTTACTCAATGACAAGGCTGTAATATGGGCAAACTGCAGCCTTTCCATTAGCTGCCAGTAAGATCTTCAACAGCCTCAAAAGTAATGAGGCTCTGACCTCCCACTGTGAAGCCGCCTTCTCTCACCTCTGGACACAGCAGCGGGCCCTTGCACCACTTGCAAAATTTCAAATGCATCCAAAAAGAGGAGCTAATTGCCCTTTTAAGTGTCTTATTTGGCTACCCACTGCTGCCCGGGAGCCTACCTCTGGGTAAAATGCACGGAGGCGGGAAGATGCCATGGAGCCGAGCTGGCACGTGACATTCCCAATTTCCACACCCCTCTGGGCCTCCAAAGCCGCCTCTGTGGAGCTGGGAAAATTTAGCACTTAACATGAAAAAACATCCTAAAGTACTTAATGGATGTCAAGCCAAAGAGGGAGCTGTAGGGAGGGTTGACTGAAACCTTGGTCAAAGAGATGGATTTTAAGGATGGTCTTAAAGGAAGAGAAAGAGGAGAGAGTTGCACGGTTTTGGGAGGGAATTCCAGAGCATGGGACTTAGTCGCTGAAGGCAAAGCCACCAATGGTGGGGTGAAAGGAGGGGAGAGTGCATAAGGGCAAAGCAGAGGTCAGACTGTTTGGGAAGGGTGACTGTAGGACTGGAAAAGGTTACAGAGATAGTGAGGCTATAAAAGAAATTCAAATTTCAGGACGAGAACTTTAAATTTAGGACATAGGGCCCAAGAACCAAATCTAGATCAGTAAGGATAGGGGTGAAGGGCAAGTGGGACTTGGTGTAGATTAGGATATTAGCAGCAGAATTTTATATAAGCTAAAGTTTACATAGTTTGGAGGAGGGAGGCTCACCTGAAAGCCTTTGGAATAGTCAAGTGAGCAGCCAAGCATGGAGGCGGGCAGGTATAGAATTTCACACTGCTGGCTGGCATACCAGTTTGCCAGCACCATCTCCAGGCCATTTTCTTGGAGGCAGGATGGCGGGGGGGGGGGGGCGCAGTTTAAAAGCCACTTAATGCCTATTGTCAGAGGTGAACTTGAATTTTCCAGTCAGCCTCTGGGCCTCTACATGCGTCGGGTAACAGCCCAACTGTCTGGAGACAGCCTTCCTGTGACAGACTGGGAGGGGGCAGGGCTAGCACTCCAGGCAGGCTTTGAGGCCCTTCCTGCTTGCCTGGAGTCAACTGCAGCCGGAAGCATACATTGAGGTGCCCTCGCTCTCATTTACCTGAAAAGGCAGCCTGCTGCTTCTCCCATGCTGGAGGGCTTCCTATTGGCCCTCCAACTTAGAGAACCCGTCTGCTGTCCTTAATTGGACGGCGAACCTGCCTTCTAGTCACTAATTGGCCAATTCGGGGAAAATTGTTGCCAGGTTACTGTTCCCCACACAGCGTGGGCTTCTGACCCCCATTTGACCCTAGGGTCAAGGTTCCGAAGCCCTTGGAGAAATCCTGCCCATAGAGTCACAAATTTAGCTTAGGGTAGAAAAGGTGCTAAAAGTCTGGTTCAGCTTGAGAAGTGGCTGGGAGGTGGATGGTGCCAGTGGCAAGAGTAAGGTGTTTATGACGGGTCAAAAGTGATAACTTTGGTTTTCCTCATGTTTAGCTGGAGGAAACTGCACCTCATTCAAGACTGGATGTCACACAAACAGTCTAACAGCGCAGAGGTAGTGGAGAGGTCTGAGGGGTGAAGGGGTGCCGTTAACATACATGCAGAAGCTGACCCTGGATCAGTGGATGATGCCACCAATGGACAGCACGTAGATGAGGAATAGGAGGGGGCTGTGGCTGGATCACTCGGTGGAGGTGGGGAGGGGGGACTCCCAAGATCACAATGTAGTTGTGGGAAGAGAAGCCATTGGTAGAGATCCTTTGACAGTAAGAGTGAACCAAGCTAGGGCAGTCCAAAGCTGCAGAGAAGTTGAGAAGAATGTTCAGGACTAGGGTATGGAAAGAGGGGAACCAGTAGAAGCAGCTTGGTGACAAAGAAGCCCATGAACTCTTCGTATTTATTGCAAGGTGAGAATGGAGGTGGTAGGAGAGAGAAATTTCAAGAGATGATTGGTAAGTAAAGTTGAAGATTCTCTTTGCTCTCTCAGATGATCTAAACATAGTTCGAAGGTTTGGACTCAAAATCACCCCCAAAAAGTAGTTATGCACTGGATTCAGATCAGTCTTCTCTTCCTGAGGAACTACATTTAGGATCTCATACAGAATATTTTCTCATATTTGACTCGCCTGTTTAATAGTGGCAGTTTTTCTCTATAAATTTGCAGCCCTCAGGGACTAAAAAAAAGTAGCGCAAGGAAAAGAGGTGATGAGGTTTTCACATGTAGTCAGTTGTAATATAATGTACTGTTGCACACTGAGGCTGCATTTGTTAATTGTTTTCAAGGTCACAATGACCAGATATGGATTTACAAAGTTGCAAAGACAGTGATTGGATGGCTGATACAGAACATATTGGCAAGTGGTGCCAGACATACCCCCAGTGACCACTGAAGTCTCTCAGGAGATAAATACATAATTTTCTGGAACATTAATTGGCCTACACACCCAGGTATTAAGTTCTACAATCAAACTATTTAGATCATATGGTCTAAAACTTATGTGGTATTTTAATAGAGTAAATAAAAGGGAAACTATTTACACTGGCAGGAGGGTTAGTAACCAGAGGGGACAGATTTAAAATAATTGGTAAAAAAAAGCTGGAGGGGAGATGGAGTTTTTTTTAAACTCAGCAAGTCATAGTGATTTAGAATGCATTACTTGAAAGAGTGGTGGAGGCACTCACAAAAGGGAATTGGATCTCTACTTAAAAAGGGAGATCTTGCAGAGCTTTGAGGAAAGAACAGAGGAGTGTGACCACTGGATAGCTCTGTCAGAGAGCTGGCACAGCCACAATGGCCTTCGATGTTGCTGGATTATTCTATTCTATCATCTGTACCAAGGATGCCCTGACCTTTGCTCCATAACATTGGATAGAAATAAAAGCCCAACAAATGTATTGCTCAAATGTGATGGAATCTTTAACTTGAGAGCCCACTTGCTCTGTTGCTAAGCTGCCACAATGCTGTCTTCCAGCTGAATATGCCAGATCATGTTGCAATTCACCCTATTAGTACACGTCATTATAATTTTGCAATGGATTATTAAAACCTTTGTACTAGTTTAAAGGTGACGGCAAACATCTCTTCAGTATTACTGAAAAGGTAATTGGATATTTTGTGGAAAAAGAACATTTTTTAAAATTGTAGATTTCTTGTTGGTGGACATTTAAGATGGTGCCTCAAATTTCAAAAATGTTCTCATCATTGGACTTCATATCTAAAGCTGACCCCTGTTACAAAGAACTATAAAGCACAATGTAGAACATATTTTCCCGAATAAAAACATATGGCTAATTAGCTGCATACTTTGATGTTAGTATTTTTTATATAATGTACACAAGAGAAAACACCACCATATGCACAAAACCTCCCCAATAGGTCTCCATGGAAACACTGTACCTTTTAACAACCATTTCTAAACCACTGTTTGTAAAACTAAACTAACTTGGTGAGCAAGAAAAATGAGCTGCAAATAGCAACCTGGAGTCACCATGCAGCATATTACTGCATGTCATTAAACATTGTATTATATCCACTGAGTATATATAAATAACCGAGCAATGTTTGTTTTAACCGCACTTCAAAGGTAATTCATTGGCTGTGAGGCACTTTGGGATGTCCTGCGGTGCTGAGAGGCACTGTACAGAAGCAAGTTTGTTCTTCCTTGTGCAAATGGGCTGGCTCAAAAAGCATCTACATACTAGTCACATAGAAGTGTTAGAATAGCCACGCAGTACAGCAATCCACAATTACATGCAGTGGACAAGGACATTTGCACAACTAAAACAGAGTTGTACATGCTAATAAGTAGACAGGAAGAAGTGAAAAACAATGAGTTCAAATGACTTGCATCATTTATTGCATCCTAGATTTCAACATGTACTATAAAGATCTAAACTATCCTACTATGCTCCTTGTAACTTCTTACCCACCCATCATTCTGTGGGAAGATTAGTCTTTTGAAATTCAGGATTTTCCTATCTCCAGCAGAGTGGATCATCACACAATTCAGAATAATACTGGTAACCAGCTTTCAGCAGTGACATAAAATCACAGATAAAAGCGAGCTAATGGAAAGAGAGGTCAGGCCACCTATAAAACAGCTGATTTGTGGTAAAAATTAAAATTTATCTCAAAGATAGCAGGGAAAACTCTTCTTTGCCCCATGGGAAAAGTCAGAAAGAGAAATTTTCCCCCAAACCTGAAGTTAAACTCACAAAAGGTGCAGCATAATTTTTTCTGAAGGAAAACTCAAAAATTCTTTGCTAGAGTATTGGGAAAACTTGCACCTTGAAATTGGACAGTCCAATTTTGTGTTGATAGATGTCACCAGCACACTTTAAAAACTGAACCTGGATAGTATTTGTAAGGAGTCATTTGTGACATTTTTCTTCTAGAAAATGCATACCTGGAGAATACAAAATAGTAGTATAGACAAAATCTGACAGAACTACAAAAGAATATATTAGGCCAGGTCAAAATTTTGGTCAAAGAGGTAGGTTTTAAGGAGTGTCTTCAATGGGGAAAGGCAGAGAGGTTTAGGAAGGGAATTCCAGAGCATAAGGCCTTGACAGCTGAAGGTATGATGCCAATGGAGGAATGAAGGAAATCAGGGAAGAACAAGAGACCAAAATTGGAGGAACACAGAGTTCTCCTTGGATGTAGGGCTGGAAGAGATTACAGAGATAGGGAGCAGCAAAGCCCTGGACAGATGTGAAAACAAGGATGAAAATTTTAAATTTGAGTTGTTGCAGGACCACGGGATAATATAAGTCAGCGAGCACAGGGGTGATGGGTGAATGGGACTTTGTGTGAATAAGGATATAGGCAGCAGGGATTTAGCTGAGGACTTAGAGGGTGGGAGGTAGGAAAGAGAGGGGATATTTGACATAAATGGCTGCCTGAAATAGCTGGGGTCTGGTTAGCATACTAACTGCTCTTTACCTCATACATACTATGTAAACCGATATTGTTTGAAGTGGCACACCTACTGTAAATTCTTTGAGGTCCCATACTCTGGAGTTCCCACCCTAAACCTCTCTGCCCCTCCTTCAATACTCTCTCAAAGCCCATCTCTTTGACCAAGCTTCTGGTACCTCCTAATCTCACCCTCTTTGTCTCAGTTTCTATTTTTCATGAAGAAGCTTGGAATATTTTCTGCATTAAAATTTACTTTTTTACCTACATACATCAGTGACTGCACTTCAAAGGTAATTCATTGGCTGTGAGGCACTTTGGGATGTCCTGC
Source organism: Heterodontus francisci (assembly GCF_036365525.1). NCBI lineage: Eukaryota > Metazoa > Chordata > Chondrichthyes > Heterodontiformes > Heterodontidae > Heterodontus > Heterodontus francisci. Next base: position 42,211,991 of record NC_090401.1, on the reverse strand, counting down.
GGTGCTGAGAGGCACTGTACAGAAGCAAGTTTGTTCTTCCTTGTGCAAATGGGCTGGCTCAAAAATCAAAATGGCAGCTCAAGCCATTTCTTAAAAACTTGAGTGGTTTTATCGACTGCTGTCCTGGTTCTTGATGCTTTGTTGCTGAATCTTAACTGCTTCTAAATGAAAACGGTGATTATCTAGTGTATTTTACCTAAATCAGCATTCTTTTGGGCCTCCTTATCTCGAGAGACAATGGAATACGCGCCTGGAGGTGGTCAGCGGTTTGTGAAGCAGCACCTGGAGTGGCCAATTCTAGAGTGACAGGCTCTTCCACAGGTGCTGCAGAGAAATTTGTTTGTCGGGGCTGTTGCACAGTTGGCTCTCCCCTTGCGCCTCTGTCTTTTTTCCTGCCAACTACTAAGTCTCTTCGACTCGCCACATTTTAGCCCTGTCTTTATGGCTGTCCGCCAGCTCTGGCGAACGCTGGCAACTGACTCCCACGACTTGTGATCAATGTCACAGGATTTCATGTCGCATTTGCAGACGTCTTTAAAGCGGAGACGTGGACGGCCGGTGGGTCTGATACCAGTGGCGAGCTCGCTGTACAATGTATCTTTGGGGATCCTGCCATCTTCCATGCGGCTCACATGGCCAAGTCATCTCAAGCGCCGCTGACTCAGTAGGGTGTACAAGCTGGAGATGTTGGCCGCCTCGAGGACTTCTGTGTTGGAGATACGGTCCTGCCACCTGATGCCAAGTATTCTCCGGAGGCAGCGAAGATGGAATGAATTGAGACGTCGCTCTTGGCTGGCATACGTTGTCCAGGCCTCGCTGCCATAGAGCAAGGTACTGAGGACACAGGCTTGATACACTCAGACTTTTGGGTTCCGTGTCAGTGCGACATTTTCCCACACTCTCTTGGCCAGTCTGGACATAGCAGTGGAAGCCTTTCCCATGCGCTTGTTGATTTCTGTATCTAGAGACAGGTTACAGGTGATAGTTGAGCCTAGGTAGGTGAACTCTTGAACCACTTCCAGAGCGTGGTCGCCAATATTGATGGATGGAGCATTTCTGACGTCCTGCCCCATGATGTTCGTTTTCTTGAGGCTGATGGTTAGGCCAAATTCATTGCAGGCAGCCGCAAACCTGTCGATGAGACTCTGCAGGCACTCTTCAGTGTGAGATGTTAAAGCAGCATCGTCAGCAAAGAGGAGTTCCCTGATGAGGACTTTCCGTACTTTGGACTTCGCTCTTAGACGGGCAAGGTTGAACAACCAGCCCCCTGATCTTGTGTGGAGGAAAATCCCTTCTTCAGAGGACTTGAACGCATGTGAAAGCAGCAGGGAGAAGAAAATCCCAAAAAGTGTGGGTGCGAGAACACAGCCCTGTTTCACACCACTCAGGATAGGAAAGGGCTCTGATGAGGAGCCACCATGTTGAATTTCATAGTTCAATCACCATAGTTCATGCAAAAGAAAGTGGTTTCTGATAGCTTGGTCTTTTATCAAGATGATTCTGAGATTATAATTTGTTATCTGAAAACATGACAACCACTTTTGAGGTGCGACACATCATGGGGGGAATTTTATGCTCTTCCCCCGCAGCAGGTTTGGAGGTGGGGAGAGCATATAATTGGATGGGATGATTGCGGGGGGAGACCCCGCCACCTTCCCACCTCCACCAAAATTAAGTCCGGGGTGGGAAGGCCTGTGAATAACCTTCCCGCCCCACCAATTGAGGCCCTTAACTAGGCAATTAACACCCAATTAAGGGCCTCATCCTGCCACCGCAATTAGCTGAGCAGCAGGCATCCCTGTCACTGCATGGGACCTGCAGCAGGCAAAACCGTGTAGCTCCTTGCCGGCACCGGGACGGGGCAGGGTGGTGGTAGGGGTAGGGGGGAGGGGGTTCATCATTAAAAGGCACTTAGTGCTTTAATAAGGGACCTGCAGAGAGCCACCTCCCTGCCCTTGCTGCTGATTGCCTTTAATTGGCCGGCAGCTCTCAGAGGGCGGGACTTCCATCTCTGGGTCCTTGCTCCCGTGGGAGGCCCGCCATTATCCAGTTCAGTTCCTAATTGGCACTTGATTCGGCGAGCCTCCCACAGAAAAGGCGATGTGGGGTTCTCGGCGTCGCTTTTGCCAGATGTCGAGACCCCCGTTGCCCGGATAAAATCCCAGCCTATGGATGCACACTACTCAAGACTTGTAATATATAGATAAATAACACCAACAACTTGTATTTATAAAGTGCCTTTAAAGTTTCAAAAAAATCACAGGAGTATTATCAGACAAAATTTGACACCGAGCCACAAAAGGAGATATTAAGGCAAATGACCAAAACCTTAGTCAAAAAGGGAGGTTTTAAGGAGCGTCTTAAAGGAGGAAAGCGAGGCAGAGAGACAGAGAGGTTTAGGGATGGAGTTCCAGAGCTTAGGGCCTTGTCAGGTGAAGGCACAGCCACCAATGGTGGAGCGACTAAAATTGCGAATGCTCAGTCGGCCAGAATTCGAGAAGTGCAGATATCTCGCAGGGTTGTGGGGCTGGACGGGAGTACGGAGGTTGGGAGGGGCAAGGCCATGGAGGGATTTGAAAACAAGGATGAGAATTTTTAAATTGAGATGTTGCTTAACTGGGAGTCAATGTAGGACAGGGGTGATGGGTGAATGGGACTCAGTGCAAGTTAGCATACAGGCAGCACAGTTTTGAATGACTGCAAGTTTATGGAGGGCAGAACAGGGGAGGCCGGCTAGGACTACATTGCAATTGACTTTAAATGACTTGAAAAGGAAATTGGATGGCCACTTGAAGGAAGTAGAATTGTAGGGCTGCGGGGATTGAGCGGGAGAGTGGGACTAACTGAATAGCTCTGTGGAGAGCTGGCATGGACTCGATGGGCTGAATGGCCTCCTCCTGTGCCGTAAATGACTCTATGGTCAAGTCTAAATGTAACAAAGACACGGATGAGGGTTTCATCAACAGATGAGCTGAGGCAAGGGTGAAGTTGGGTCGATACAGATATATAGAAATAGATATTAACTTTGCATTACCCTTTCTGTTTTGAACACAAGACTCAATGCTCCAACAGGTGAAATCAGCTTTGTCCAATAGGTAGGGTGGACCTTTATAAAAAGCAAAACTTGAACCTCCAACTTACTTTATTTCCATTGCTGTTTTGAAAACATAAATTGAGTAACAGGAAAATAATTCCATTCTATTTGCCTATTCACCCTCTTTGTAAGTTTCCTCCCCATTGTTGGAGTTACAGAATTGAGGTTGGGGACAATCCTCATATTTCCAAACGCTACAAAAGCTCACAGATGTAGCAGCAACTAGCTTCCTCCCAAACACTTATCACCCCATATATGGTTTAGTAATAGACATAGTTTCCATGGTGTTATAATGTGGATGGGCTAATGATATTCCTCAATATTATTGCAAATTACTATTGTTCCATCAAAGAAAACATTATGACTTTCTTAGTTGGAAATGAAGTCACTCGGGGAAATATGATTAAAAACTGTTACAGTTGGGATTTTAAAATAGTGAAAACTAAAAAAGAAAACGGAATACGTTTTCTGAAAACATGACCGGAATGAGAATTTCATAATTAACGAGGATGGAAATGAGGCTTGTGATGTAGGAGCTAAATGGAAGAAATGATTTTTTCTGTAGGTTTATGATTACAAATAAGCAAAGAGAGTAGCAGCGAAATACAATAGCTATGTGGTTTCCTGTGCACATCTGTGACGCTCATGCATTCCAACAGCTAAAAATAAAGGTTGAAACAGATTTTTTTGTCAACGATTTATTACATACCTGCTATTACATGAGAAGGTGGGGGAGGGGAAGACAGTAACAACATACTGTAAACATGTACCTCTCCTTTAATCATCCCACAATTTTAAGGTTTTAATATCACAATGCAACTTTTGCAGGGGTAGGGAGGGTAAAGAAGAACTCGCCCCCTATTTGTATTGTCCCGAAGGTACTGAGGAAATAGAACCTAACCCCTTTCACCCATTAAACCTACACAAACCTACAGTGGAATTATGCTACATGCGGTGTTGCATGGAGTTCATCTCAGTGATCACTTGACCACAACACATAATGTTTACTGTTGAACTCAAATTATGTGATTTGCTGGTTAAAATATGATTTTATTTTTAAACTAGCAACACATGCATAGCTGAGAGAGAGTCTGGAAAGTGAGTTACGTAATGCCAATATTTAAAAGCAGTAAGATATGAATGAGAATTACAAACCAATTGGTCAAACATCAGAAAATGTGCAGAGTATTTCACAGATGCTATCAGTCTTCACATAAATAATCCATAAGGACAAGTCAGCAGGGAACCAATGCAATAACTTTCGAATTTTATACTCAAGTTATGTAAGGTAGATTTATTGGTATTACGGCACTAGTGAAACAAGATTACAGGGTTATTTGAAAAGTACTAGAAGATATACCTCCCACAGCAGATGTCTGACCAGCATTCATATGGGCAGCAAGCAGAAGCGGAAATAGGGTGACAAAAACAAGCAGAGCAAATACACCCCCGCTTTACTTGCTTATAACCTTTTACATTTCTAATATCTGCCAGTTCTGAAGAAGGGTCACTGACCTGAAATGTTAACTCTGCTTCTCTCTCCACAGATGCTGCCAGAACTGCTGAGTATTTCCAGCATTTCTGGGTTTTATTTTATATTACAGCACATACATAGATGGATGTGAAAAATCAATGACTGGAAATGTGCTAGAAAAAGATGGAATAAATTGAAAGAGTGAATATAGTTGTATCAATGCCAATCTTAGACAACTTGTTTTTTGCACCGAAGTCAGTTATACATGATCAAGATTGACTGAATCAGCACAAATGATTCCTGTGTAGGTTTTGCTATATTGGCTTCTTTTTTTTTGAATAACAATTTTCAACAATCAGCAGGCAGTTTACTCGTCCCTTCACCTTTGGTAAGAGGAGTAAACTGCTCATTGATTAGTCATTCAGAGTTATCCTGCAAAATAGGTCACATTTTTACAGTCCAAATGAAAGGAAACCTGAACCACTTGCTGCCAAATTAAATAACATGAAAACTTTTGAAGCCAACACTAAGGAACAAACCAGGCGCTGGTAACAAACTGTTCTAGCGAATCGGAATTACAGATACACCATGTAGATTCTTTGCCAGTCACATAGTGCCTTTAATGTAAAAAGCATCACAAGTCACTTCACAGAAGGCATTGTGAAAACAGATGCCAAGCCAGGAAAGGAATAGGAGTAAAAAGAAGAAATGCTGGAAATACTCAGCAGTTCTGGCAGCATCTGTGGAGAGAGAAGCAGAGTTAATGTTTCAGGTCAGTGACCCTTCATCAGAAAGGATTAGGAGGGTTGATCAAAACCTTGATCAAAGAAAGGAGGCATTTACAGAAATGGGAGAGAGGGGTAGGGAAATTTGGGAAGGGAGTTTCAGAGAGAAGAATCCAGGCAGCTGAAGGTTCTGGTACCAATGGTGCAGTGAAGGGAGGGGAGATACACAAGTTGCTGGAGTCAGAGGTGATGATAAATTCAAGGACCTTGGAAAGGAAAGGGAGATTTCGATATGGAGTAGAAGGGTTGAGGTTTGATTATTTTTGCATAGTGAGTATAGCGATCATCAGGGAATAGGCATTTTGTTGGACTCTGATCTTGTCCTTACTCAACATCGCCACAGGAAAACGTTTTTTTAAATGCAGTGAGTGGTTAGGATGTGGAATGCACTGCCTGATAGTCTGGTGGAGGCAGATTCAATCATGGCTTTCAATAGGAAATTGGATAAGCACCTGAAGAGAAAAATGAAGGGTGATTTGGACAAGTTGAGTGAGTGGGCTAATGCATGGCAGATGCTGTATAATGTGGATAAATGTGAGGTTATCCACTTTGGTAGCAAAAACAGGAAGGCAGATTATTATCTGAACGGCTATAAACTGAGAGAGGGGAATATGCAGCGAGACCTGGGTGTTCTTGTACACCAGTCGCTGAAGGTAAGCATGCAGGTGCAACAGGCGGTAAAAAAGGCAAATGGTATATTGGTCTTCATAGCGAGAGGATTCGAGTACAGGAGCAGGGATGTCTAGCTGCAATTATACAGGGCCTTGGTGAGGCCACACCTGGAATATTGTGTGCAGTTTTGGTCTCCTTATCTGGGGAAGGATGTTCTTGCATTTGAGGGAGTACAGCGAAGGTTTACCAGACTGATTCCTGGGATGGTGGGACTGACGTATGAGGAGAGATCGAGTCAGTTAGGATTATATTCGCTGGAGTTCTGAAGAGTGAGAGGGGATCTCATAGAAACCTATAAAATTCTAACAGGACTTGACAGGGTAGATGCAGGAAGGATGTTCCCGATGGTGGGGGAGTCCAGAACCAGGGGTCATAGTCTAAGGATACGGGGTAAACCTTTCAGGAGTGAGATGAGGAGAAATTTCTTCAACCAGAGAGTGGTGAGCCTGTAGAATTCGCTACCACAGAAAGCAGTTGAGGCCAAAACATTGTATGTTTTCAAGACGGAGTTAGATATAGCTCTTTGGTCTAAAGGGATCAAAGGATTTGGGGCAAAAGCGGGAACAGGCTACTGAGTTGAATGATCAGCCATGATCATAATGAATGGTGCAGCAAGCTCGAAGGGCCGAATGGCCTATTCCTGCTCCTATTTTTTATGTTTCTATGTTAAATGTAGGGACTACCCGAGTTGCTCTTGCAAAGAGCTGGCACAGACACAATGGGCTAATTGGCCTCCTTCTGTGCTGTAACAAAAAGAAAAGTACACTTCCATCATGTGCCACTGGATAGCAATCAGGAGCATACAACCTAGCTGATTTACCCCCTTCTCCCGATCCGAGGACTCTTGGTCATGAGGGGGAAATTGTAGTGCTCCAACCACTAACCTGGCTGAGATCAGCTGACCTAAGTATGTCAGCTTGGGTCATTTGTCACTCTGGGCTAGAAGCTTGCAAATTTGAGCCACACACTAGAACAAAACTACTGAGGAGTGCTGCATTGTTGGAGGTAGCAAATTAAACTGAGGTACTATCTTTATGTTCAGGCAGACAGCAAGGATTATGTGGTCATATCTGAAGAGCAGGCAGTTCTCTACCTGTAGCTAACAGTCCTCCCTTAAACAATACCACCAAAAAACATAGATTAATGTCTTCTGTGGAAAGCAGCTGTTGAACTGGACCACATAATAAGTCACTGCACCACAAAATGATTCATTGTGTCAAGCGCTTTAAGCCATTTCCATGTGATGAAAAATTACATTAAATGCATTTTTAAAAAATCTAAATTCTATAGACTGAGGATTAAATCTGCCTGTGGCTTACAAGTTATACAACTCATCCAGCTTGTAACAGGAACATGTATATTTGGATTTACATGCTGGTGCCATTTTTGGCAATAACTAATTTATAAATTCAACAGGTTACTAAATTCTGGAAATTGGCTGGATCCTCCACCACCACCCACCCACCTACTAAATTTGTGTTTATTTAATGTCAGTAGAACAACCGTCATTAATAAGCCAGATGCTGAGGTTAACCAGAAACAATCCATGAACTTTTGTAGGAATCCTAATGTGCTCATGCCAACGGTCTTTGCAAAAACCAAAGAAGCAGCAAGGAAGTAGTAATAAAGCCTAGAATGAAGCTGGTTGTAGAAATTCTGAAGCAGAGAGAGAATATCTGGACCAAGTACAGGTGCGACCATCCAAATAGATTGGCGTGCGATAAAGGCCTGCTACCCGACCCGAACCAGACAGGACCCGACCCGAACCCGACAACATGTGTCGGGTTCGGGTCGGGTTGCACTTTCGGTTCCGGCATTCAGGCTCTGGTCGGGCCAGGTCGGACATGATCCATCACAGGTAAATGGCTCCAATGTTAATTTAGTTTTTGGACTAGAAAGGTGGTTTTGTTGCAGTTATTTTAAGCTTGTGCAGATCAGCAACAAAGTGAAAAATGGAAGGTAAGTTAACTGATGATCAGGTTGGGGGCGGGAAAAAATGGAAGGACTTGGGCCGGGTCGGGCTCAGGTCAGATGTGGTTCTGTCAGGCTTGCGTCGGGTTTTTTTTTGCAGCCCCAAGCAGGCCTTTAGCATGCGGTACTGACCAGTACAGCAAGCCTGGCTTGCTACTGGCAACACCTATGCAGTCATATTCAGCTGGCCTCAGACACCGGAAACATCAGAGGAATGTATCAGAGGAAACATCAGAGAGCTCTTGGGCCAACCATCAAGAAGATCGCCCCCCTCAAATCTAAATCAGGGGACATAATCACTGACCAACACAAACAAATGGACTGTTGGGTTGAGCACGACCTAGAACTGTACTCCAGGGAGAATGCTGTCACTGAGACTGCCCTCAATGCAGCCCATCCTCTACCAGTCATGGATGAGCTGGACATACAGCCAACCAAATCGGAACTCAGTGATGCCATTGATTCTCTAGCCAGCGGAAAAGCCCCTGGGAAGGACAGCATTACCCCTGAGATAATCATGAGTGCCAAGCCTGCTATACTCCCAGCACTACATGAACTGCTATGCCTGTGCTGGGACGAGGGAGCAGTACCTCAGGACATGCGCGATGCCAATATCATCATCCTCTATAAAAACAAAGGTGACCGCGGTGACTGCAACAACTACCGTGGAATCTCCCTGCTCAGCATAGTGGGGAAAGTCTTTGCTCGAGTCGGTCTAAACAGGCTCCAGAAGCTGGCCTAGCGCGTCTACCCTGAGGCACAGTGTGGCTTTCGTGCAGAGAGATCGACCGTTGACATGCTGTTCTCCCTTCGTCAGATATAGGAGAAATGCCGTGAATAACAGATGCCCCTCTACATTGCTTTCATTGATCTCACCAAAGCCTTTGACTTCGTCAGCAGACCTGGTCTCTTCAGACTACTAGAAAAGATTGGATGCCCATCAAAGCTACTAAGTATCATCACCTCATTCCATGACAAGATGAAAGGCACAATTCAACATGGTGGCTCCTCATCAGAGCCCTTTCCTATCCTGAGTGGCGTGAAACAGGGCTGTGTTCTCGCATCCACACTTTTTGGGATTTTCTTCTCCCTGCTGCTTTCACATGCGTTCAAGTCCTCTGAAGAAGGAATTTTCCTCCACACAAGATCAGGGGCAGGTTGTTCAACCATGCCCGTCTAAGAGCGAAGTCCAAAGTACGGAAAGTCCTCATCAGGGAACTCCTCTTTGCTAACGATGCTGCTTTAACATCTCACACTGAAGAGTGCCTGCAGAGTCTCATCAACAGGTTTGCGGCTGCCTGCAATGAATTTGGCCTAACCATCAGCCTCAAGAAAACGAACATCATGGGGCAGGACGTCAGAAATGCTCCATCGATCAATATTGGCAACCACGCTCTGGAAATGGTTCAAGAGTTCACCTACCTAGGCTCAACTATCACCAGTAACCTGTCTCTAGATGCAGAAATCAACAAGCGCATGGGAAAGGCTTCCACTGCTATGTCCAGACTGGCCAAGAGAGTGTGGGAAAATGGCGCACTGACACGGAACACAAAAGTCCGAGTGTATCAGGCCTGTGTCCTCAGTACCTTGCTCTATGGCAGCGAGGCCTGGACAACGTATGTCAGCCAAGAGCGACGTCTTAATTCATTCCATCTTCGCTGCCTCCGGAGAATACTTGGCATCAGGTGGCAGGACCGTATCTCCAACACAGAAGTCCTCGAGGCGGCCAACATCTCCAGCTTATACACACTACTGAGTCAGCGGCGCTTGAGATGGCTTGGCCATGTGAGCCGCATGGAAGATGGCAGGATCCTCAAAGACACATTGTACAGCGAGCTCGCCACTGGTATCAGACCCATCGGCCGTCCATGTCTCCGCTTTAAAGACGTCTGCAAACGCGACATGAAATCCTGTGACATTGATCACAAGTCGTGGGAGTCAGTTGCCAGCGTTCGCCAGAGCTGGCGGGCAGTCATAAAGACGGGGCTAAAATGTGGCTAGTCGAAGAGACTTAGCAGTTGGCAGGAAAAAAGACAGAGGCGCAAGGGGAGAGCCAACTGTGTAACAGCCCCGACAATCAAATTTCTCTGCAGCACCTGTGGAAGAGTCTGTCACTCTAGAATTGGCCTTTATAGCCACTCCAGGCGCTGCTTCACAAACCACTGACCACCTCCAGGCGCATATCCATTGTCTCTCGAGATAAGGAGGCCAAAGAAGAAGACTGACCAGTACAGCAAGCCTGGCTGTAAAGACCCGGCTGTTCCTGTTAAATAAGTTACTATTGCACGACTATGTTTCCTACATTACAACAATGAGTACACTTCAAAAATACATTAGTTAGTAAAGTGCTTTGGGATGGTCTGCAGTCATGAAAATCATCATATTCCTTTCTGTCTTCCTATTATTTCAAAGAGAATTTAGTTCTGCAGGCTGTTGGAAGGGTAACTTACATGTATGCCATACACCAATTCCAAACCATTTATATGGCACATTAAACACCCTTTTGTACAATGTAGGAGAAGCTCTAATTTTCCATATGAAGTATGGTTGGATCATTAATTTGGAAGAACCAAAACATCAGTGTTGGCTTCTCCACAGACCCCTATGTGCCAGGTTTGCTACCACCACAGCAATAGGGACATATACTGAAATCCCTGATTGGCAACATGGTTTACCTGGAGCTACCACCATTTGTAATTTGCAACTGGGAAAGGTGCAGCATTGGCTAACCAACAGCACAGGTGAGATCAGCATCTGAGGACTTCACACAGGAGCCAACTCTACCATCTCCATCAAGAGGCAGTGCCTCCCCACCCCAAAAGCATCTTGTTTTAGATATAGTTCCATTTGACAAATTCCCCGCAAAATATTGCACATAATGTTCTACGACATTATTTAGGTGGGCAGTTATGGTTTTTCACGAAAATGATTTCTAACTAGGAACAGTCTGTTGGTGCCCTGATATTTAATAAGCAGGGCCACTGGATACAATGACCCGAATGACTCAAATTAACCTTTTTTATTACAAGAGATTCTCAGGCTTTTAACCAATGTTCTGAGATCTCATTCCATAAAAATGGAAATCCAGAAGCCTTGTTGATTATGTGCAAAAGATATGCTATTCCTTATAAAAAACAGAGTCATCCAGCATCTCCTGCCTGTAGGAATGTATGGTGAATATTAATTTAAATATAAACACTTCAACTGCATTCTCAAAAGCTGATGTGCAGTTCTAGCTGCAGACCAGCACAAACCACAAGCACCATCTTTATAATCTATGGTTTGGTGAGTCTAGCACCTTAATGCATCGCAGAATGAAACTCTATTGATAGAAATAAACATTAGTCAAATAAAAGAATGACTAGTACCATAACACTGGGAACACTTTAACCTGAACCAAACCATATTGAGGACTTACCATGTGCTGCAATGGAAGATTTTATGGATAAAACACAGAATTGTACAATTTGGATATTTACTCGTGGAGTATACTGAAACCTCCAACCACAAAAAAAAACACAATCGGACATCACACAAATCCCTTTCATCAGCTATAGCTGCATCACAGAAAGAACTGTCATGGACTAAAGTGTCAAACTAAAGGAAACAATTGCACCTTCAGTTGTTTGCTTATCTGAAGAATGCCGAGGATACGGAAACCTCTCACTTTGTTGGCACATTTAATGCAGACGATATCGATCTTCACAAGCAAACTGCACACTCGATCAAATGAGTACGCCAAGTGTTTTATGTTCACAGATACAGAGCAGGATGCGATAGCTGAGGGTTCAGAATGTTAATGCATTTTTGGGGGCTGCAGATAGTTATCTTTACGGCTCCGTGCAGACATCCTGTAGAATTATAGACTTGCTTTTACAAGCCTCTGCCAGAATAAAAAATATGGAGTTTTTAATTTCCTGTGAACCTGCTTCTCAGATCGGCAGAGAGATTATTGCCATGGCTTTCTCCGTCTGAAATAGTCTTTAAGAGGCTGAGAGAAAACTGGTGAATGTTTTTTTTTCGCTGCTTGTCCCTTCTCACTCGTGCAAAGCATGAAAACAACTTCCTTTCAGCTGGTGAGGGCAAAAATAAATGTACCGTACATTAGAAATAGGATATTAATACAAATAATATTTACTGTAATGTAATAAAATGGTGGTTGGGGGTGGGGGTGGGGGGGGAATGCAAGAAACCCTTTACAATTTTACAGTATTTTTGCTCCAATCACTATCCCCAATGCAATTATTCCTCTGATATTTGCAAATATTTTTGCAACAAAATAATACTGTGAAAGTACAATTCCTTCTCACATAATGTAGTGGGATATTGTAAGGGTGGGAATAGGACGCCTTCTGGCCTTTTTCTCGTGCCTTTGCTTATTCCTTACTTTGGGCATTCCAGAAACCATACAAGAATATTGAGGAGGGGTCCAAGACTGATCAGATTCCCAAGAGGAACTGAGCAGTTTCAGATGAAACTCCCATTTAGAAGCCGCATTTAGGATTTTGAGATACCTGCTTTTTCCCTCACCTCCCCTTCTCTGCTTACCTTTGTGACTCACACTAGTAGATTATTCCATTTGGGTCAACAGCCATCTCATACCTCACCCACATAACCTATGTGCAAAAACCTTGAGGCGTGTGCCATGAGTCATTCTGATGGAGGGGAGATAAGAGCAAACTAAAGGATCATTGCCCCACTCCAATTCTATTCCCATCTATTTGTATTCAGGTTATCGGGAACAGGAATTATGCTGATTTCTTTTTGCCTCCCAGGGAGATTAAGGCTTAATTGTAGTATGTAAAATTATATTGTTTTAGATGAAAAAGGAAGACAGTGCAATACAAACTTTCTGGTATGTAATTCATGTTGAAGGTAGTCATGTTGTCATGGACTTGTAATTATTTTTCTCCTCGGATTAAATAGTGTGCATGCCTTTAAGACTCTGTTAATAACAGTGCACCTTTAAGTGAAAAAAGATTCTGGAATTTGAGACTCAGGGCTGGATTTTATTAGTGCGCCGATTTTATTAGGCGTGCTTTGAACTCAGCAGCCTTCCGCCATGGAAGTGCCGCTGCACAGCCCCCGTGATATTACGCGCGGGGGCTGATTTAAATAGAGGGGGCAGAGCAGCGCGCCCCGGATGACATATAGGGAGCGACCGCCGTGCCCCGGCAATGGTGTCCGGCGCCATTTTTAAAGGGCTTCAAGCCCTTCAGTTACATTGTAAAGTTTAAAGGTCCCGATCTCGCGAAGAACGAACGGCGGCCATAAAATTGGCGTGGGGCGGCCACCACCAGCAGGTAAGTGCAATTACATATAATTTAGGTTGATTTGAATATGTAGATGAAGGCCCCGCAGGGCCACACCGAGGTTCCCCCCGCTGCCAGTAATATGCGGCGGGCCCCTCTCAACGTTGGGGGTCGAGGCGAACCCCTCCCACAGAATTTTACTGGCCCCACCCCCACCCCCACAACCCACGGCATTGAGGGGCTGGTAAAAGTCAGCCCACAGTGTGCAGCAGCTGCATTTTTGTTACCCTGGGCAACAGCAGGAGAGAGAGAGTGGGGTCACATGGTAATGTTTCCACTTGGTTGTGTGTAAAACTGGCAGAAACCAGATGAAACCAATTAGTTTTGGAGAGATGTTCCAGCAAGGCATATTGAAGAAAAGGAGCCGTTTTATTCTCAGAAAAAATTCTACAAGGAGCTACAAGCCAAGTTAATTCCCTGAGTAAAGAAAAGTCTTCTTTTATAAGAACCATTTGTATTGCTGTACTGATCATTCAAAGAACTGTTTAATGCCGACTGCAGCTAGAGTTGAATGCCAATCTACTGAAGGACTATTTTCATCAGATCCACGTAAAGACTTCAAGTGGCTTTTGACTATTTCCACATTAGAACTCCCCATCCATCAGGAACTTAACCTGCAAAGACTATTATTTTAATTTTATTTAGCTAAGAGACAACTAATTTTAAAAATTCCACATTAAAAAAAATTGGTTAACTGTTATTTTTGAGTGTGTGTGAGAATGGGGGAGATAGATTAAAATAAGTAGTTATGAGGTCTTTAGACATAGGTTTATCCTAACAGTATTTAAGATTCAGATTTTTCATAAATAGTTAATTTGCTATTGTTTCATTCTGGGGTTACTAGAGCATTTAATTTGGCTGTTTTCCGATTGAGTGTTAAAGCTTAATAACATGCTGTGACCTATGGAGTTACGGGACTGAATTCACAGTGCGTTGTTCTCGCCCCGGTCGTAACAATGTACTTATTACAAATGGACATTGATTCGGCGGAGCAAGAAAATGTAACACAGTTCCAAACCAATGTCATTATTTTCCACTGTCAGTTCTGGGCAGAATTAACCAAAACACAGTTATCAAAGGCAACCACCCTGTCTGTCTCTCTCAATGTAGAAGCTCTCTCTATCATGCAACAGTCTCAGAATGGTACAGGAACGCCAGATCGGTAAGCTCAATTCTATTGCAGAAGAATTCAATGACAATGTTTACTGGAATAATCACACAGCTGTTACGACCAGGTGAGAAAGAGGTCTAGGGTTCCCTTTCAGCCTTCACCTGGTCTTACTGTAACAGGGTTTACTTTTAAACACACCATGTTTTTAGCTCCCCCTTGGTTAATCCTTGTTCACCACTTTCCAATTATAAGGCCAAAAACCAGTACAAACAGGTCTTCATAGGTTTAAAGAATGAAATTTATTGAACTTAAATTCTAATTCGGTTAATGCTTACATATACACGACGCACCCACGCTAGCATGCATATGCGATACACACATGTAGGCAGGAAAAGAGAAGAAATAAAGTGGAAAAGTTTGAGGCAATATCTGAAGAGTTTTTGTCACGGGTCTTTGAGTTCACTGTAGAGTCCTTGACTGTAGGTGGATCTTGCTTTTCATTGGGGCCCAGTATTCTTCCGAAACCTTGTTCACTGTAGGAGACTTTCTCTCTTGGGATTCATGTGTCTTCAGTGGGTGTTGGAGTTCCATGAGAAAGAGATGGGAGCAGATAGACAGGAGAGGAGGTGTGCTTCAGTCCAGGAGCATTCTGCTTTTTGCCAGTTCAAACACCGTCTCTATAGTATAAAACTCCCCAAGTTAGCCAACAGGGTAGTCATGTGGCTGACTGGTATAACCACTTCTGGCTTTGTGGATTGTCTTGTCCCTTCAAGCACAGTCTGGTAATATGCAAATATATTTTTTCCAGCTAAGGTCTGGCATTCCATGTAACAGGCCTTCTCTTCTTCCCAGCAATAATTTGAAATTTAATGTCCATGTGGCAAAATTAATAATGCCTCATCCTTGGCACGTGGGGGCCTGCATGACACCTCCACATCCAGGGGCATGAAATGCAATTTGAGAAAAGCATATTTCATTAAAAGGGTTCAGAGAAAATATAAGATACAGAAAACCATGTATTTGTCTCATTCATTCATGAATCCTAAAACTTACTAAAACTGTCTTTCCTTGGTGCCAGTGCTGCTTTAATTTCCCCTTTTTGGCATCCCAGTAACTGTGGTTCTTTGGGAAGGTTTTTCTTCAGTTTGCCCATTGCCATAACTGCCAAGGGTCTTTGTTCCTGTTGAGGTCAGCCAAGGGGGGTGGGGAAGGGAGTTAGATTTAATTAGCCCTAAATGGGAATTTTTTCCAAGAGAGTCAGTAGTGGGCGGGTCTATCCTGAACTCTCTTTCAGTGCTTTGCTGAGCCTTGCAAAGGCTTTTGACTTCAGGGGATCGGTGTTTCCTTTTTCTCTGACTAGGGGAGGATTCATTGTTAATCTCCCCTTTGTTCTCTGGGACACCCCTGCCTGCAGGTATGCGTGCAGACTCGATTGCACACCCCTGTAGCACTTCGACTAGGTGAGGCATCATCCTCATGGTTTTGCTGCCCCCGAGCGGTCTTTCTTTGTCTCTGTAGGTTCCTGTAAATGCTGTTAGCAACACTGTTGGGGTGCTTCTTGTGTCTACATTTACGTAGGAGGATGTGGGGTCTAGCTTTTCACATTTTTTGGGGTTGGCTGACCGAACAGTAGGGGTTTTCATCTGAGATTCCTCCCTGACTTCCTTTAACCTGCCCTCTTGGTCACTTTTTCCCCCTCCCTGTCTAACCTTTTGTCAGCCGTGTACCTATCCGTCCCCTTTTGTTATCAGCGGGGGTCCCTTACAGTTCACCAGCCCTCTGCTGGAGGGTCCTCCTAACACCGGTACAGGACTTAGGGGTGCAGGTTTCACTGTAGGTTGGGGTTTCCCCTCAACCTGTCAGATGTGGCAACTCCTGCAGTACGCCACCACATCTTTGTGGACTTTTGGCCAGTCAAACTGCTGTCTTATGTGGGCTTTGGTCTTTCGTATACCGGCGTGTACAGCTACTGTAGTCTCGTGGGCCCTTAATATTTCTCCCCGGTACCTCCACAGCACCACTAACTGGTGAACTACTGTCCACTCCTTGTCCTCAGGTAAGTGAGGAGAACTCCATTTCCTCATCAGTACCTCATTCTTTAAATTGTAGCAATCAGGGACTCCCTCTGCTTCACTTTCAAACTGGGCAGCCTGTGCTAACTCTCTCAATACTGGGTCGGCTTGCTGAGCCTCAGCTAGGGAAATTCCATTTAATTCATTCCCTGGGTCTCCTAACTTTCCAAAGAAAGTCTCGGACAGGCAGACCTCATGGTCATCTGCCTGCAGTGCCAATGCAGTCTCCTCTGGGGGAGCTGGTTTGATCATGGCCTGATCCACTACACATTCAAGGAAACTGCAGGGGTCTGTCTGCCGCCACTGCCCTGTTTCTCTGACCTCCTGCAGTCTTTCACTACTGGGAGGGCTACTACCTTCACCCCTGCCAGATCATTACCTAGGAGCAGGTCAACCCCATCCACAGGCAAACTAGGGACAATCCCTACGGTCACCGGTCCCAAAACTAGGTCGCACTCCAAGTGCACCCGGTGTACAGGCACAGGCATACACTGCCCTCCAAAACCATTCACCGCTATTCTGGTGTTCACTGCACTCTCTGGGGGAAAGGTCAGGCCTTTTCCCAGTATAAGGGATCTAGGGGCCCCTGTGTCCGAGAATCACTCTGGGCTTGCTTGGCCCGCTTGAGGGGCATGGGGTTACTGTCCCTTCAAACACAAAACCCAGATAACCCTCAGGAAACCTATTAAATGTTCCTACACTTGCAGCGGTAGACTTCCCGATTCTCACTTGCTGAAGTTAAAACCACAGCTTGTACTGCTATGCTTTCCATCAGGTTCCTGTCTTCACTGAGCGGGTGTGCCCTGATCAACCATACAGGCTTTCCCTTTAGTTTCCAGCAGTCAGCTTTTAAATGCCCTGTTTTATTACAATGGAAGTGCACAGGTCTCCAGGTCTCACTCTTGCTCACAGCAACTTCCTTTTTGGCTGGAGGAGGGCCCCCTGTGTCTTCTGCTTTCCTTTCTCTCCCAGGACTTACTGGGCTTCTATCACTTTCCCACCTTTTGCCCTTTTCAGATTTGTGGGGGTGATTAGGAAAGGTTCTTCCTTGGGAAACAGACTTATAAATTAAAGCAAACTCATCGGCCAGGACGGCCGCTTGCTGGGCTCTCTGGACCCACTGCTCCTCTACATGGGTATTTATGGACAGTGGGAGAGAGTGTTTAAATTCCTCTAACAGAATTACTTCTCTGAGATTCTCATAGCTGAGCTGTACTTTAAGAGCCCTCAGCCACTGGTCAAAAGCCAGCTGCTTACTTCTTTCAAACTCCAGATAAGTTTGATTTAGCTTGCTTCTTGAAGGTTCTAAACTTTTGGTGATAGACTTTGGGTACTAATTCATATGCCCCGAGGATAGAATTTTTGGTCAGTTCATAATTTGATGAACTCTCATCTGTCAACAGGGAATAAACGTCATGGGCTTTTCCAGTTAGCTTGCTTTGTAGTAAAAGAGGCTAGATCTCAGCTGGCTATTTTAGCTGCCTTGCCAGTTTCTCAAAGGACACAAAAATCCTCTACATCTTCCTCATTGAATGTTGGAATTAGTTGAGCTAGTTTTAACAATTGTGTACCCAGCCCTGAATTATGCTCCTCCATATTGGCTATGCTTTCACTGGGGCCACTCTGTCGCCCACCCCCCCCAGTTAACTCAAGCCGCTTCGGCTCTCTTTCTTCACGTTCCTTCTGGAATGCTCTTTCTTTCTCTCTTTCCTCAAATTCAAGTTTCCTCTGTTCCAATTGTGTCTTTGCTAACAATACTCCTTCTAACCCTGATTCTGTTTCTTCAGATTCAAGGCAAAAATGGTTGACCACTAGCCTTAGGAGTTCAGACCTCCTAGCCTTGCCACGTACAGTGATCCCACACTGTTCAGCCATTTTCTTCAACTCCTCCATAGACAGTGCTTTTAACTTATCCCAAGTTACTTCACCCTGGCCTGGGAGCTACTAGCTTCAATTGCAGACATGTTAGTATTCAAGCACACACACCCACAAGAAAACCTGTATTGAAAACTTGCTCTTTTTTATGATTGGGAACAATCTGGCTTCCCACTTCCAATTTCTCTCGTTTGTCTGTGGGTCAATTCCGGATGCTAGCACCCAAATTTCTGTTACGACCAGGTGAGAAAGAGGTCTAGGGTTCCCTTTCAGCTTTCACCTGGTCTTACTGTAATAGGGTTAAAATTTTAAACACATCGTGTTTTTAGCTCCCCCTTGGTGAATCCTTGTTCACCACTTTCCAATTATAAGGCCAAGAAACCAGCACAGACAGGTCTTCTTAGGTTTAAAGAAGATAGATTGAAATTTATTAAACTTAAACTCTAATTCGGTTAATGCCTACAGATACATAACACGCCCACGCTAGCATGCATACACAATACACACATGCAGACAGGAAGAGAGAAGAAATAAAGTGGAAAAGTTGGAGGCAATATCTGAAGAGCTTTTGTTACGGGTCTTCGAGCTCACTGTAGAGTCCTTGATTGTAGGTAGATCTTGCTTTTCATTGGGGCCCAGTATTCTTCCTAAACCTTGTTCATTGTCGGAGACTTTCTCTCTTGGGATTCATGTGTCTTCATTGGGTTTTGGAGTTCCGTGAGAAAGAGATGGGAGCAGACAGACAGGAGATGAGGTCTGCTTCAGTCCAGGAGCATTCTGCTTTCTGCCAGTTCAAACATTGTCTCTATAATTTAAAACTCCCCAAGTTGGCCAGCAGGGTAGTTAGCAACTGGTATCACCACTTCTGGCTTTGTGGATTGTCTTGTCCTTTCAAGCACTGTCTGTTCATATGCAAATGTTTTTTTTCCAGCTAAGGTCTGGGAGGCCTTCCCAGCAACAATTTGAAATTTAATGTCCATGTGGCAAAATTAATATGCCTCATCCCTGGCAGGTGGGGGCCTGCATGACACAGCATAGAATCACAGAATGGTTACAACAGAGAAGGCAGCTATTCAGCCCATCGTGTCTGCACCGGCTCTCTGAGAGCAACTCAGCTAGTCCCATTCCCCTGCCTTTTCCATGTAGTCCTGGTAATTATTTTCTCTTCAGATAATGATCTAATTCCCTTTTGAAAGCCACAATTAAATCTTCCTCCACCATACTCTCAGGCAGTGCATTCCAGATCCTAACCATTTGCTGAATAAAAATGTTTTTCCTCATGTTGCCTCTGGTTCTTTTGCCAATCACTTTAAATCTGTGTCTTCTGGTTCTTGACCATTCCACCAATGGGAACAGTTTCTCTCTCTACTCTGTCCAGACCCCTCACGATTTTGAACACCTCGATCAAATCTCCTTTCAATCTTCTCTTCTCTAAGGAGAAGAACACCAGCTTCTCCAATCTATTCCCATAACTGAAATCCCTCATCCCCAGAACCATTCTTTTAAATCTTTTCTGCACCCTCTCCAATGCCTCCACATCCTTCCCAAAGTGTGGTGCCCAGAACTGGATGTAATATTCCAGTTGAGGCTGAACCAGTGTTTTATAAAAAGTTCACCACAACTTCCTAAAGGTCCACCATCACCAAAGCATCAGTGCAATGCAGTTTGCTTCACAGCAATGCTGCAGTCATAATCTAAATTGCAGCTTGATCCTGGAGTGAGAACCTAATTATAAAGCAAATTGGACCAAGACTCACTGGAGAACAAAGCGACAGTTCACTTCTCAGCATTCAGTTTGGACTGTGACACCTAATTTACAGTGCAAAGATTAGCATTGGTGTGAAGCCAAACCCATTATGATCTGACACTAAACTTGTAATGTGACTGCAGTATTGAAGTCATGCTGTAGTTTCTGTCACTTCATCTAGGTCATAGGGAATTTCCAGCCTTTGTTTCCACCTTATTACAGTTACCAGAACAAGTACTTAAAATAAATCCAGATTACAAAATACATTTAGATTCATTATGATTATCAGATTTTTGGAGCTTAATGCTGGAAATGGTTACTTCTCATTTACTCTATCAAAACCATTCATAATTCTGAACCGCTCTATCAAATATCCCTCCTCTGCCCGAAGAACAACAATCCCCACTTCTCCAGTCTGTCCACATAACTGAAGTCCCTCATCCCTGGTACCATTCTAGTAAATTAATGTTTCTATGAAATAAATTAAATTTAAAAAATGTGAAAATGAATGATTGACAAACAGAAAACACTGTACGTCTTAATTTGGTATTGTTTGTGATAGAAACACTAATTTACTAGAATGGTACCAGGGATGAGGGACTTCAGTTATGTGGACAGACTGGAGAAGTAGGGATTGTTGTTCTTCGGGCAGAGGAGGGATATTTGATAGAGCGGTTCAGAATTATGAATGGTTTTGATAGAGGAAATGAGGAGTAACCATTTCCAGCAGTAGAAAGGCAGCTGGTGAAAGAACCAGAGGCGACAGGAGGAAACTTTTATTTTTAAACACAGCGAGAAGTTTTGATCTGGAATGCGCTGCCTGAAAGGGTGATTGAAGCAGGTTCAATAGTAACATTCAAATGTGAATTACATAAATACTAGGAGAAAGTAATTTATAGGGATATGGGGAAAGAGCAGGGAAGTGGGATTTATTGGATAGCTCTACCAAAGATCTAGCGTCAGAACAATGGACTGAATGGTCTTCTTCAGTGCTGCCTCATTCGATGCTTTGGGTTGTAGTAGGTTACATCTCCCAAAGATATTAATTCATATTAGGGTGCGGTTCCACTGAAGCAGACATCCTCTCATACCTCAAAAAGCAGCTATTCTTCATGTGTAAGCCTAGACAATAAGTGTTAGTGGGTTTTGCAACTCTGATGGACATGGCAGTCAAGCCTGACCTTGCCATCCAATACCTCCACATGCATTTTCCCAGCAACGGTCACTGGTTAAGAACATAGAACACAGAACAGTACAGCACAGTACAGGCCCTTCGGCCACGATGTTGTGCCGAACCTTTAACCTACTCTAGGATCAAACTACCTACATACCCTTCATTCTACTATCATCCATGTACCTATCCAAGAGTCGCTTAAATGTCCCTAATGTATCTGCTTCTACTACCACCGCTGGCAGTGCATTCCACGCACCCACCACTCTCTGTGTAAAGAACTTACCTCTGACGTCTCCCCGAAACCTTCCTCCAATCACCTTAAAATTATGCCCCCTGGTGATAGCCCTTTCCACCCTGGGAAAAAGTCTCTGGCTATCCACTCTATCTATGCCTCTCATCATCTTGTACCCCTCTATCAAGTCACCTCTCATCCTTCTTCACGCCAATGAGAAAAGCCCTAGCACCCTCAACCTTTCTTTGTAAGACATGCCCTCCAGTCCAGGCAGCATCCTGGTAAATCTTCTCTGCACCCTCTCTAAAGCTTCCACATCCTTCCTATAATGAGGCGACCAGAACTGAGCACAATATTCCAAGTGTGGTCCTACCAGGGCTTTATAGAGCTGCAGCATAACCTAGCGGCTCTTAAACTCAATCCCCCTGTTAATGAAAGCCAACACCCCATACGCTTTCTTAACAACCCTATCAACTTGGGTGGCAACTTTGAGCGATCTATGGACATGGACCCCAAGATCCCTCTGTTCCTCCACACTACCAAGAATCCTGTCTTTAAGCCTGTATTCTGCATTCAAATTCGACCTTCCAAAATGAATCACTTCACACTTTTCCAGGTTGAACTCCATCTGCCACTTCTCAGCCCAGCTCTGCACCCCGTCAATGTCCCGTTGCAACCTACAACAGCCTTCCACACTATCCACAACTCCAGCAACCTTCGTGTCATCAGCAAACTTGCTAACCCAGCCTTCCACTTCCTCATCCAAGTCATTTATAAAAATCACAAAGAGCAGAGGTCCCAGAACAGATCCGTGTGGAACACCACTGGTCACCGAGATCCATGCTGAATACTTTCCATCTACTACCACCCTCTGACTTCTACGGGCCAGCCAATTCTGTATCCAGACAGCCAACTTTCCCTGTATCCCATGCCTCCTTACTTTCTGAATGAGCCTACCATGGGGAATCTTATCAAATGCCTTGCTAAAATCCATATACACCACATCCACTGCTCTTCCTTCATCAATGTGTTTTGTCACATCTTTAAAGAATTCAATAAGGCTTGTGAGGCATGACCTGCCCCTCACAAAGTCATGCTGACTGTCTCTAATCAAACCATGCTTTTCCAAATAATCATAAATCCTGTCTCTCAGAATCCTCTCCAATAATTTGTGCACTACCGATGTAAGACTGACTGGTCTATAATTCCCAGGGTTATCCCTATTCCCTTTCTTGAACAAGGGAATAACATTTGCCACCCTCCAATCATCTGGTACTACTCCAGTGGACAGTGAGGACGCAAAGATCATTGCTAAAGGCGCGGAAATCTCTTCCCTCGCCTCCCGTAATATCCTTGGGTATATCCCGTCTGGCCACGGGGACTTATCTGTCCTCATGTCTTTCAAAATTTCCAGCACATCCTCCCTCTTAACATCAACCTGTTTAAGCACATCAGCCTGTTTCACGCTGTCCTCACAAACGACCAGGTCCCTCTCACTAGTGAATACTGAAGCAAAGTATTCATTTAGGACCTCCCCTACCTCCTCCGACTCCAGGCACAAGTTCCCTCCACTATCCCTGATCGGCCCTACCCTCACTCTGGCCATCCTCTTGTTCCTCACATAAGTGTAGAACGCCTTGGGACTTTCCTTAATCCTACCCGCCAAGACTTTTTCACGTCCCCTTCGAGCTCTCCTAAATCCATTCTTCAGTTCCTTCCTGGCTACCTTGTAACCCTCTAGAGCCCTGTCTGATCCTTGCTTCCTCAACCTTAAGTAAGCTTCCTTCTTCCTCTTGACTAGCTGTTCCACATCTCTTGTCATCCAAGGTTCCTTCACCCTACCATCCCTTCCTTGCCTCATCGGGACAAACCTATCCAGCAGTCGCAGCAAGTGCTCCCTAAACAACCTCCACATTTCTGTCGTGCATTTCCCGGAGAACATCTGTTCCCAATTTATGCTCCCCAGTTCCTGCCTAATAGCATTGTAATTTCCCCTCCCCCAATTAAATATTTTCCCATCCCGTCTGCGCCTGTCCCTCTCCATGACTATAGTAAAGGTCAGGGAGTTGTGATCACTATCACCGAAATGCTCTGCCACCGAGAGATCTGCCACCTGGCCTGGTTCGTTGCCAAGCACCAAATCCAACATAGCCTCCCCTCTAGTCGGCCTATCTACATATTGAGTCAGGAAACCTTCCTGGACACACCTGACAAAAACTGCCCCATCCAAACTATTTGCACTAAGGAGGCTCCAATCAATATTAGGGAAGTTGAAGTCACCCATGACAACAACCTTTCCAAAATCTGCCTCCCAATCTGTTCCTCCGTGTCTCTGTTGCTATTGGGGAGTCTATAGAAAACTCCCAATAAAGTGACTGCTCCTTTCCTGTTTCTGACTTCCACCCATAATGACTCAGTAGACAAACCCTCCTCGACGACCTCCCTTTCTGCAGCTGTGATACTATCCCTGATTAGCAATGCCATTCCCCCACTTCTTTTACCTCCCTCTCTATTCCTTTTGAAACATCTAAACCCCGGAACATCCAACATCCATTCCTGCCCCTGTGATATCCACGTCTCCGTAATGGCCACAACATCGTAGCTCCAAGTACTGATCCATGCTCTAAGTTCATCACCCTTATTCCTGACACTTCTTGCATTAAAATAGACACACTTCAACCCATCATACTGGCTGCAACTTTGCCCTGTCAACTGTCTAACCTTCCTCACAGACTCTGGTTGTTGATCAGAGTCAGACCTACACTGATTTTTTTTTTCCTATCCAAGAAATGATGCAATTCTAGTGCACCCTGATTGAGACCAGCAAGTTCAGCATAGCGTTAGAAGAAAACCTCGGCCCTTCTGGTCCATAGCGACTCAGTTTCGCATCGACTTCAATGCCTAAGCCCCTAGAGCCGTTCCAACAGTATGCATTACAGACCAGTTTTGAGAATCTTTCAGTAATCAACTGGTAAACATTTCTTAATAAATCGTCAATAATCATATCAGTATCATTAATGGTGCAGTGGGAAAATCACGCCACATCACTGGCAGTCAGCATCTACACAGGCAGCACAAAAACCAACCAAACTGAATAAAAACCATTTACATCATGAAAAAATTCTCTGAGTAATTGCAAGACAGTTATTTAATCTCAGGAATGAGATAATGGTTATGAAGTTAGCTTTTGTTTTCACAGTTTAACCACTGGATTGGATTACTACAGGTCATTATCCTATACTCTTAATTAGTGAACAAATAGTGTCATAGAATCACAGAGTCACATGGCACAGGAGGCGGCCATTTGGCCCTTTGACTCTACACCACTTCTCTGTAAAGCTATCCAGTCAGTTCCATTCCCCCGCTCTATCCCCGTAGCCCTGCAAGTTTATTTCCCTCAAGTGCCCATCCATTTTCCTTTTGAAATCATTAATCGTCTCCACTTCCACCACCCTTATAGGCAGCAAATTCCAGGTCATTACCACTCGCTGTGTAAAAAATGTTCTTCCTCACATCCCCCCTGCATCTCTTGCCCACAACCTTAAATCTCTGACCCCTGGACCTTGTAACATCAGCTAATGGGAACAACTTTTCTGTGCCTACCTTATCTAAACCTGTCATAATCTTGTACACCTCTATCGAATTTCCCCTCACTCGCCTTTGCTCCAAGGAGAACAACCCCAGCTTCTCCAACCTAACCTTGTAGCTAAAATTACTCATCCCTGCAACCATTCTGATAAATCTCCTCTGCACCTTCTCAAGGACCCTCAAATCCTTGCTAAAGTGTGATGACCAGAACTAGACGCAATACTCTAGTTGTGGCCTAACCAGAGCTTTATTACAGGTTCAGCATAACTTCCCTGCTTTTGTACTCAATACCTCTATTTATGAAGCCCAAGATTCCATATGCTTTGCTAATTACTCTCTCAATATGTCCTGCTGCCTTCAAAGATCTATGCACATGAACACCCAGGTCCCTCTGTCCCTGTACACTCTTTAGAACTGTGCCATTAGGTCCAATCTGCTTCTCCCTATCCCTTCTAAAAATGCAGCACCTCACACTTCTCAGTATTAAATTCCACCTGCTCATTCTGTTAGTTTATCTATGTCCT
Organism: Heterodontus francisci; assembly: GCF_036365525.1. NCBI lineage: Eukaryota > Metazoa > Chordata > Chondrichthyes > Heterodontiformes > Heterodontidae > Heterodontus > Heterodontus francisci. The sequence goes on along the minus strand of NC_090401.1, from coordinate 42,186,360 downwards.
GTTGCAGTCGATTGGTACCATCCTCACTGTCTGCCACACCTCCAAGTTCCGTATCATTGACAACTTTTGAAATTTTACTCTGTATTCCAATATCCAAGTCACTTATATATATCAAAAAGCAGTGGTCCTAGCTCTGACCCTTGGGGAACACCAGTGTCTACCATCATCCAGCCTGAAAAACAACCATTTACCACGACTTGCTGTTTTCTGTCCTTAAGCCAAATTTTTTTATCTAAGTTGACACTAGCCCTCCTATTCCAAGAGTCTCAATGTTCTTACCCAGCCTTTTATGTGGTATTTTGTCAAACGCTTTCTTAAAATCCGTATAGACAACATCCACCGCATTCCCTTCATCAGCCTTTTCTGTTACTTCATCAAAAAATTCAATTAGTCAAGCACGATCTGCCTTTTACAAATCTGTGCTGGCTCTCCTTAATTAACTCAAACCTCTCCACATGCCTGTTGATTTTTCTTGCCCCTAGTTATTGTTTCTAAAACCTTACCCATCACTGAGGTTAAACTGACTGGCCTACAATTACTAGGAATGTCCTTACACTCACCCTTATTCAATAAAGTCACATTTGCCACTCTCCAATCCTCTAGCACCTTACCACCCCCACCCCCCTCACCCGTCGTATCTAGGGAAGATTGGAAGATTATGGCAAGTCCTTCCACTATCCCCACTCCCACTTCCTTTAAAACCTGGGATACAAGCCACCAGACAAGGTGACAGATCCACTGAAACACAGCCAGCCTTTCCAGTATATTCTGCCTATTAACTTTCACCCCAACCATTACCCTTACCATTGCCACTTCTACTGATATTTTGTCAGCATCCTCTTCCTTAGTAAACATTGATACAGTGTTCTCATTAAGCATTCTATCCTTGCCCTGCACCTCAAAGTATATATCACCCTCTTTTTCTTTAATAGGACCCATCCCACCTCTTACTATCGACTTACTATTTACAAGTCAAATTATGATTTTTGGGTTCCCTTTTATGTTAACTACCATTCTATTCTCATATTCTCGCTTTGCCAGTCTTATTTTCCTCTTCCCCTCTCAGCTTATTGTATTTGTCCTGGTTCTTGCTCGAAGAATTCACCTGACATGCATCATACAGCGTCTTTTTATTTCATCATATTCTCTTCCTCCCTCGTCATCTACAGAATCTTGGCTTTGGTTTCCCTAACATTCACCCTTGTTGGAATGTACCTAGCCTGAAACATCTCCTCCTTAAAGAACACCCATTGTTCCATTACAGCTTTTCCTGTCAGTCTGTGGTTCCATTTTACCCAGGCTAGATTCCCTCTCATCCCATTGACGTTAGACCTCTTCCAAGTTAGAAGTTCTACTTTAGATTGTTCCTTGCTCTTCTTCATTACTAATGTAAACCTTATCAGATGATGATCACTCTTACCCAAGTGCTCCCCCACAGACACTTGGTCCACATGGCCCAACTCATTCCCTGGCACCAGATCCAGCAATGCCTCCTTCCTAGTTGGACGGAGACCATACTGGTCAAGGAAGTTCTCCTGAACACATTTCAGAAATTCCTCCCCCTCCTTTCCCTTTACTCTAACATTATCCCAATCAATATTTGGGTAATTACAATCCCCCAATATCACAACTCTATTGTTCTTGCACATCTGTGATTTTCCAGCAGATTTGCTCCTCTCTCTCTCTATTTGAAGGCCTATATCCCCAGTCGCATGATCATACCTTCCTTGCTTCCCAACTCTAATCAAATAGCTTCCATCCTTGCCTCTCGAGTACACCCTCTCTTTCCAACACTACAATGTCTTCCCTAATCAGTATTGCCACCCCACCTCCCTTTTTTCCTTCCTTATCTTTTCTGAACACTTTGTATAATTGAATATTAAGCACCCAGTCTTCACCATTTTTAACCCACGATTCCAATATTGCTACATCATATTCCCACACAGCTAGTTGTGCTTGTAGCTCACCAACCTCATGCACCACACTTTGTGCATTTACATACGTGCATTGTAATCCTGTCTTTGTGTTCCTCATAGTCCTTCTTAGTCTGCTCCTATCTAATATGGCACTACTTCCTTCTCTAGTACTATCCAACACTTTCACTTTATACACATTATTCGTCTTTTCTACTTCTGTATGCGGATGCCCATCCCCCTGCCAATTTAGTTTAAACCCTCCCTATCTACACTAGTGAACCTCTCCATGAGAACATTGGTCAGTTCTGATGGAAGGTCACAGACCTGAACTCGGCTTCTTTTTCCACAGATGCTGCCTGACCTGCTGACTATTTCCAGCACTTTCTGCTTTTATTTCAGATTTCCAGCATCCACAGTATTTTGCTTTTTTTTTGGTCAGAGTCCTGTTGAGGTGCAACCCATCCCTTTCGAATAGGTGCCCCCTGCCCAAGACTGGTTCCAATGGCCCAAGAATTTGAAGCACTCCCACCTGCACCATGCTTCAAGCCAAGGATTGATCCTCCTATTTCTACTCTCACTAGCAAGTGGCACTGGGAATAAATCAGAGATTACTACTTTCAAAGTTCTACTTTTTAAACTTCCTACATAGCTTCTGAAAATCTGACCATAGGACCTCAATATCTGCTGTGTCATTGGTACAGACATGTACCACAGCTTCTGGCTCACTCCCTTCCCCTTGCAGAATATTCTGCACCTTCTCCGTGAGGTCCTTTACCCTTTCATCATGCAGGACTCGCGATGACAGTTACAGAAATGCCTGTCTGTTCCCCTAACTATGGAATCTCCTATAACGACTGCATTTCTACTCTTTGCTGTTCCTTCCTGTGCAGTCTTTTGCCCATTGGTGCCAGGGTCTGCACCACACTCCTTCAAGGTGTCATCACTCCCAGCAGTCTCCAAAGCCAAATGCCATTTCAGAGTGACACACACCTTGAAGACTCCTGCACTTCCTGCCTCTTTCTAATCTACTGGATGGCCAGCCATCTACTATCCTGACCGCTCACTGCCTGTAGGGTGACCACCTCCTGGAACGTACAATCCAGGAAACTCTCATCCTCCCTGATGCTCCGCAGTGACTCCAGCTGCCCCTCAAGCTCAGAAATCCTGAGCTCGAGCAGCTGGAGACACTTCTAACACATGTGGTCCCCCAAGACACATGGTGTCCTTAAATTCCCACATGGCACAGGACAGCAAGCAACAGGTCTCAGCTGCCGATCCATTATCTAAAAAATCTCTACTCCCGATTTTAGAATCTAGTTCATACCTTGTTTAAATTATTTATTTTAATTAATGCCTCTAGATCTGCTCTATGCTAACGCTGTTACTAATTACCTTCCTGTTATACTGAGCTGGCTTGACCTGATGGTACTTTTAGTTTTATTTTACATTGATCCCTGACTTTCATGCTCACTCCGCTTTGCACGGTGTACCTGAACTCTTTCCGCTACATACTCCTCACCTCCAGGCTCTCTGAACAACCAATCATCTACCTGCTGTCCTGTAACGTCACTCCTTGGTTTTTTTTAAATTGTTGATTTGTTCCCCATGCTCTCTCTGACCCCTGATGGCCTCCCGTTGCCGCTTTTATCTGTGGGTCTCCAGCACTGTTTTCCCTCAGGCTCACTCTCTCTCTCTCTCTCTCTCTCTCTCTGGCTCAAGTAGTTCAACAAATTATAATTCCTAGAATTGTAAAGTTTTATTTGTACGCAGGTGAGCACAGCATTCTGCAGCTTCCCATTTCCTTTCACAACATGGCTAGACCCATTTCTCAGGCAATATGTGGCACAGGAGCAGATATGACAGGTCATAACTGACTCAGTGACGCCATATAAGGAGAAAGAAAAGCTCAGAATGAATTGAATTAGTATTCAAGATGACGTTACATATTAAAAGGACAAACAATTTGAAGAAAGCAATACCCATACATCTCCTTTGACAAGGTTGCACTGTGGAAACATTAAAATCTATTCGGTCAAGAGGACTGTCAAGCATACAACTGTTTTTCTGAAACATCACAAATGCTTTCTTCCTACGTCAGCCATGTAGGACCTGACGCAGAATCTGACTGTGTAACGAAGCTGGAGAAAGTTCAAAAAGAACAAAGTGCCTATTTCCTGCAATTGGGAGAGAATCCAATGGACATGGACAGAAAACTACACAGCTGACTACTAGTAAAACCCCACCATTAAACTGAAATTGTGCCAAACTATTTCTCAATATGACTTGCCGCCTAATATCACGAGAATGCAGCAGACCTCAGAATACAGTCAGGTCTCAGTTAAGTCTGGACTCTAAAAAGAATCTTTGATGTTTTCCCAGAAGTAGGGGTCACCGTCTCAGAATAAGGGTCAGCTATTTAGGACCGAGACCAGGAGAAATTTCTTCACTCAAATTGTTGTGAACATTTGGAATTTTCTACTCCAGAGAGCTAGATGCTCAGTCGTTGAATACATTCAATTCAGAGATACTAGGAGAGTCGAGGGAAAAGGGGATAGTGCGGGAAGGTATAGCTGAGGTAGATGATCAGCCATTATTTCATTGAAAAGCAGGGCAGCCTCCAGAGGTCAAATGGCCTACTCCTGTTCCTAGCTCTTATGTTAGTCTATATTGAAATACTTCCGGAGTTAATTAAGATAAAATTACAAAATATATTTTAGGTACTGGATAGAGGTACACAAGTCTTGAATGAACAGCTCCCATCTCAGTATTCCTTATCTGATTGTATTACCTTCGCAAAGGCAAAGTGCCCATAATGGTGTCGATTTTATTCTATTAACACCTAAAGCTGAGAAACTAGTTCTCCTCTAATAATTCAAGTCTCACATTCATATCTTTGGTGAGCTCCAGGTGCTTTAAATTGATTAGGGCAGGGATTGTTTGATGCAGTAAATACAGAAAGGTGTAGAATGTACATTTGAAAATGTTACTAGTACATTTGCTCAAATGAAATCAGATGATCTCACACCTATTCTGAAGAACAGGCGATGTCACCAGTGACATTGGCCATATTTTCTGCATTTTTTCCAGGTGTGCCAGCATTGTGGAGCTTAGTGAGTGGCTCGGTTAAAGTAAACACAATCTCAACTGGCATGGATAGGTTAACATATCACGATGGACCATGGAATGGTTTGCTGCATTAACGTTTTGTCAGTTGCAGCTCAACCCTACATTCTTTCTGGCATTAGCCTACCTTAGCAACATACGCTACTTGATCTAAAACATTGTGGTGAGTCAGAGGAAGGAAAATCATGTTTGCGCCTAGTCAATTAAGAAATTATTTTTTGCTACCCAAGTGTTCGTGCTTATATACTTGGACAAGTATGAGCTGAACAAAGAGATTCAGCATGGGTAATACATGTGACTAATCTGGTTGAATGTTTTGATGAGGTCACTGGCTTAGTGGACAGGGGAGTGTCTGAGAGCTATTTATATGGATTTTCAGAAGTCATTTCATGAGGTTGATCCACAAGAGATTAGCAAAGTGAAAGTGCGTGAAATTACAGGTATTCCTGCGACATGGCTTGGTAATTCGTTGGGACGTAGGGAGAAAGGGAATGTCCTCTGATTAGTGGGATGTGATGAATGGTGTCCTCCAGGTATCTTTACTGGGACCTCTGCTTTTCATAATATGTATTAAAGAATTGGATAAAGCAAAAAAAATATTGTGTATCCAAGTTTGCAAATGATAGTTAGGAATCAGTGCCGTAGTGGTATTGTCACTGGACTAGTAACCCACAGTATTGCTCTGGAGGCATGAGTTTGAATCCCACCACAGCAGAAGGTGGAATTTGAATTCAATTAATAAATCTGGAATTGAAAGATAATCTAATGATGGCCATGAAACCATTGTCGATTGTTGTTAAAAACCCATCTGGTTCACTAATGTCCTTTAGGAAAGGAAAACTGTTGTCCTTACCTGGTCTGGCCTACATGTGACTCCAGAACCACAGCAATGTGGTTGACTCTTAAATGCCCTCTGAAATGGCCTAGCAAGCCACTCAGTTGGATCTAATCAAGGGATGGGCAATAAATGCTGGCCTAGCCAGCAACGCCCACATCCCCATGAATGAATAAAAAAAGGATAAGAAGTTATGAAGATTGGAGCATGAAGTTACAAAGAAAGACAGACGGATTAAGTAAACGGGCAAAACTATAGCAGATAGAGTTCAATGTGGGTAAATGTGAGATCATCTACTTCAGATCCAAGAAAGACACACCAGAATATTTTCTTAATGGCAGGAGACCAGGAGCTGTGGACGAGCAAAGGGATTTAGGTCCATGTACATAAATCACTAAAAGCAAGTGCACAGGTATAAGAAGCAATCAAAAAGGCTCATGGAATGTTGGCCTTTACCTCAGGAGGATTGGAATGAAAAGGGGAGGAAGTGATGCTTCAGTCATACAGAGCAATGATTGGACCCCCCCCATCAGGAATACTGAACTCAGTTTCTGACATCACATCTCGGGAAAGACGTATTGGCCTTGGAAGAGGTGCATTGCAGATTCACCTGAAAGATACCGGGCTTAAGTGAGTAAATTATGAGAACAGATTTCATAAACTGGGTTTGCATTGCCTTGAATTTAGAAGGTTGAGGGGTGATTTAACCAAGGTACTTAACAAAATGATAAAAGGAACTCAATAGGGTGGAATACAGGAAAACTATTTCCTCAGGTGGAGAAATCCAGAGAAAGGTGGGTAGAGCATGGCTACCCGGCCTGAACCCAAAGGGACCCAACAACATGTGTCATGTTGGCTGCGGGGAAAAATGAAAGGACGCGGGCCAGGTTGGGCTCAGGTTGGACGTGGTTCTGTCGGGTTCGGGTCAGGTTTCATTTGCAGACCCGAGCCGGCCTTTACAAGGGGGTATCATCTTAAAATTACAGCTAGTCCAATTCAGGAGTGAAATCACACAAAGGATAATGGAAATTTGAAATTCTCTCCCCGAAAAGGCTGAATCAATTGAAAATTTCAAAACCAAGATCAATAGATTTTTGTTGGTAAGGATATTTAGGGATTTGGAGCAACGGGGGTGGGGGGGGGGGGGGTAAATGCAGTTGAATTACAGATCAGCCATACTCTAGTACAATGTCAGAACTGAACACCCTGCTCTTGTTCCTGTGCTCACTGTGGTTTTCTATCTAAGAGTGGGGAGAAACATCATTGACTGAAAAATTACAGATCAGTTATTTAGCTGCATTTTCCTTTTTTTTTTGGAATAATTCTTGGTCTCAATTTCTCCCTCTCACACCTCCTTTCCACCCAGTCAAAAAGCCCTCGGTGGATATCATAAATGACTCCGCGATTATCCAATAACTGTGACTGGCTTTACTCTCACTGCTTTCCATCAAGATCAGGCTGCCCCATCTTGTGGCCATTCAGAGAGCTGCTCACACAAGAGCAAGAAACTTGCATTTATAAAGCTATTTTCATTAAAATGCCATAAAATAAAACACATGTTTTTGGACGCTAAAGGAATCAAAGGATAGGGCAGGACAGTAGAGTTGAGGTCAAAGGTCAGCTATGATCTTACTGAATGGCAAAGGAGGCTTGACTGGCTGTATAACCTACTCCTGCGCCTATTTTTTACATTCTTATGCAACTCTTCACATAGTCAACTACATTTTGGAATGCATTGACTGTTACATGGGCAAGGAACAAGAACTCAAAATATGATTGGAGGCGTCAAAATCAGAAACCTTTGAGTTTGAGTTCAAAGTTCAAAAACGCTGATGGCAATATAAGATGCCAGAGTAACAACTGAATCATTATTGATTGACCATAAATCTTGGGGATCAGGGTGCGGGGAAATTGCTCCAAATGCCTGCGGATGTGCTGCTTACAACGTTTCTGCTTCATTATACGTGAATTTGCAAGACGGTACGATGGCACTCCAACCTCCCATCGTGAAGCCGCTTCTGATGCGTTGTCAGGCTCCTCACACAGGAAGGGGTAGGGGGGGTTAGTGGGCAATGCATCTTCGGTAAAAATTCATTGCAGTGCCAGAATAGGAGCTAACTTCCATTTTAAATACCTTAATTGGCTACCCATCAGTGCCAGCGGGTTGCTGTTGCCGCTGGGACCCCGTCTCCGAGAGAAGGGCATGGAGACAGAAACACATCGAAGAGCCAACCTGACGGCTGCATGCAAAATTTCTACGCCACCCCACCTCCAAAGTCACCTCCACAGGGCAGGGGAAACTCCGGCCAATGTCCTAGTGAATTCACCCAGTAAACCATTTATAGACATTCTGGATACTTACTTGCAATTAGAGGGTTTCATTACTGTAAAGAAATAAATAATGTACAACAGTTCTGCCCTGTTATAATTTTACAAAAGAACTGTATAAATATAAGCGAGTATAAATACAACACCTTTCATGTAGTAAAATGTCCCAAAGCTCGTCCCAGAGGCAGAAACTGGAGACTGAAAAGGAATAGAGGGAGAAGGATTATGGGACCCTAGAAAGAACAAGATCAAGGAGGAAGATTTTGAGGCGGCTTTTGATGGAGAGGACAGCTACAGCAAGATAAAGCGAATTAGGAGCAGAGTTCCAGACTGTTAGGCCAGAGGTTGAAGGCTGTTCAATCGAGAGTGGAGCGATTCAAAGGAGATCACAAACAGTAATATGGAGACTTCTCCATAACTCTGCAATTTATTTCAGCCCTGGGAATAGAGGGCTGAATGAGACTGCAAAGTTAGGTACTGAAGATATAGAAGCAATTTGTAGATCAGGGTCAAAGGATTGTCTCTGATACACTGGCCAATAGAGAGCCAATAATAAAGGTTTGAGAGCACAAAGCTAATAAGGAAACAAGATAGTGCGGGATAGGATGTGGGCAGCAGAGCTTTAAACAATTTGTAACTTATAAAGCACAGAACTCATGAGGCCAGTAAAGGAAAGCATTGGAATAATGGAGGTTGGAGGTGATGGAGGCATGAATGTATGTTTCAGCAGTGCTTCAATGGAGGAGGTGGTGGTGTTGTGGTAATGTCACTGGACTAACAACCTAGAGACCCAGGCTGCTGCTCTCACCATAGCAGATAGTGAAATTTGAATTCAATTATCAGGGAATTAAAAAGCTAGTCTAACGGTGACCGTGAAACCATTGTCAATTGTTGTTAAAAACCCATCTGGTTCACTAATGTCCTTGAGGGAAGGGACTCTGCTGTCCTTACCTGGTCTGGCCTACATGTGACTCCAGACCCACAGCAATGTGGTTGACCCTTAAAATGCCCTCTGAAATGCATGGCAAGCCACACAGTTCAAGAACAATTAGGGATGGGCAATAAATGCTGTGATGCCAACATCCCACAAAAAAAAACTTTTGTGGGAGTGGCAGGGAAGATGAGGGGATTGGAGTTCAGCATAAGTAAGACCAAACAAAGATCACACACTACTGTCAGAAGAAACTGCTAGAAAGAGGGAGGAAGTCATGTGCTACGATGCTAATTTTCAGGTGGCAGCTTTTATCTGGTCAATGCCAATTTGAAAGAAATATTGGGAAAGATTTTCCCCATGGACTTCGGGACCCCAACGTGAGGATCAAATGAAGGTCAAACGGGCAACAATCACCCGCCAGTGATTTTCCCCGAATTGGCCAATTAGTGGCCAGAGGGCAGGCTCAATACGTTGGAGAGTCAATAGCAGGCCCTCCAGCACTGAAGAAGCAGGGCTGCCTTTTCAGGTAAGCAAGAGAGAGGGTGCCTCAAGACAGAGGCACACCCTCTCTCCAAATTTTTGAAATGTTAAATAAAAATGTCCTCAGCATTCAGGCCACCACTGTGAGGGCAGGGATCCCTCCATAGTGCAGCCTGCAGCTAAAGCCAAGCAGGCAGGGAGTGCCTCAATGTCTGCCTGGAGTGCTGCCCTCACCTGGTGCGTTCCTTGATGCCTCAGAAGCATGGGGCTGCATTTTAAGATTCCGCTGCCTAAGTAGGCAACAGACGTAAAAAAAGCACCCCGCCCGCACGGGCACCGTGTCATGGAGCCGCTGCGATTTCAAACGCATTGGCGCCGGACGGCATTGCCTGCGATGCCATGAAGGGGGAGGGGGGGGGGGGCTGTCGCAGGCAATGGTGTCCAGCGCCAATGTGCAGGCACTATTTTTAAAGGGCTTACAGCCCTGAATGGAGATTTTAAAGTTAAAGGGCCAGGTCAGTTCAATGACCAAAAAAAAAATTAAATTACCATTAAATTGATTTCCCTCCCTCCCCCCCCCCCCCCCCCATGGCATTTCAAAACATTCCTGCCTATCCCCAAATTTGACCTATCCCCAAAGTCCAGCATCTTTGCCCTTTACCCCTTCCCATTAGCCACCCCCCTCCCGGCCAATCCACAGCGATGTCATCCCATTCCCTCCCTCCCGCACAGAAAACTGGCACACCGGCTGGCAGCACAAAATTCTGCGCCCTCCCACCTTCATGCTCATCCCCATCAGGGCCGAAGAATCCCCCCCCATTATTATATAGTACATTCTTGTCTTAAGATTTAGATTGGTATGAAAATTCATCACAATAAATGAAGGGTTACAAACTAATTTCATTCACAGAAAAATATTATCGCTCTTTTTAATATATTTGTTATCTAGTCAGCTTTTTTTTTTAAATCAGGGCAGATGGCTGAGAATACAGCAAAACTACTCAATTCAAAAACAAACATCTTGCCTGATTTGTTCAATTTATTTGTTGATTGGCTGCTCTTTTTGAATTGAACACAGCCATTTAACTTCATTGGATCAATTTTAAACGTTTTAAATCAGCCTGTAGTTTCAATGAGAAAGCCTCTGTGGAGTGTTTGAAGAGATGTACTTTGACCAATAACTTGGTGTCATAAAGAACTGCCACACAAGAAAAATGACTGGATCGTTATTCAGCATAACAGTCACAAGCTATTTTAGATTAGATTAGAGATACAGCACTGAAACAGGCAGGCCCTTCGGCCCACCGAGTCTGTGCCGAACATCAACCACCCATTTATACTAATCCTATACTAATCCCATATTCCTATCAAACATCCCCACCTGTCCCTATATTTCCCTACCACCTACCTATAGTAGTGACAATTTATAATGGCCAATTTACCTATCAACCTGCAAGTCTTTTGGCTTGTGGGAGGAAACCGGAGCACCCGGAGAAAACCCACGCAGACACAGGGAGAACTTGCAAACTCCACACAGGCAGTACCCGGAATCGAACCCGGGTCCCTGGAGCTGTGAGGCTGCGGTGCTAACCACTGCGCCACTGTGCCGCCCTAAACCCTCCAGTTGCTAGCATATATCTAAAATGCTTATTATTGGATGAGCTAGTAAAGATTAATGACCATGTTAATATTGGTATTTTCTTCCAATACTGTTTAAGAAAATTGCTTGACAGTTAATTCCCAAGTTAAGGTCCAGTGAAGCATTATCTTCATCAACCTCCGGAAATAAAGAGGAATTTTTTTATTATTTGTTCAAGGCCAACATTTATTGCCCATCCCTAATTGCCCTTGAGAAGGTGGTGATGAGCTGCCTTCTTGAACCACTGCAGTCCATGTGGGGGTAGGTACACCCACAGTGCTGTTAGGAAGGGAGTTCCAGGATTTTGACTCAGCGACAGTGGAGAAACGGTGATATAGTTCCAAGCCAGGATGGTGTGTGGTTTGGAGGGAAACTTGCAGATGGTGATGTTCCCATGTGATCATGTGGGCTGCTTTGTCCTGGATGGTGTTGAGCATCTTGAGTGTTCTTGGAGCTGCACCCATCCTGGCAAGTGGACAGTAAACCATCACACTCCTGACTTGTGCCTTGTAGATGGTGGACAGGCTTTGGGGAATCAGGTGAATTACTTGCTGGAGAATTCAGTTTCTGACCTGCTCTTGTAGCAACAGTATTTGTATGGCTGGTCCAATTAAGTTTCTGGTCAATGGTAACACCAAGGATGTTGATGGTAGGGGATTCAGCGATGGTAATGCCATGCTCACCACCTCATCTACCACCTTAAACATTCACTCCCTCTACCACTGGTGCACAGTGGTAGCAGTGTGTACCATCTACAAGATGCAGTGCAGCAGATCAAGGAGATGGTGTTTGACAAGATCAGTAGCTGGAATAAACAGAAAAGGGTTCTTTGTTCGTTCCTTGTGAGTACTACAAATTTCATGAAATATTTAGTCAGGGGAAAAAATTCTTTGGGACATATGAGGTAGGGTTCACCTACAAAAATCAACTGAAATACTGAAGCTGAAAGCATCTAGAGTAAAAGAGTAATGAATCCCCAAAAAGTAATTAAAATATAGACAATGTCCCAAAGCTTTGCAGGGAAGAAATGGACACCATGCAGCAGTGAATATGTTTAGAAAGTTGACTGAAAGCATTGTTTTAAAGAGATTTTGAAATGAATGAGAAGTACCAAGGCAGATGGGTCTAGAAAGGGATTCCAGAAAGTAAACACAAGGTAGCCGAGTACATCACTGATAATGGAATGGAGAGTACAGGATTGGACAAGAGAAATGTTAGAGGACGGATAAAAACTACATAAAACAGCTGCCTCAATGAGGGCCCTGAAAACAAGGGCAGAGCCAGAAGGGATGGTTTGCTTTGCAAGTGTTTCAGTCTATAAGAATGGGTCCTAGGTTGGTGAGAGAGGCAATTGCTTGCCTTTTATTATCAAAGGACAAAATGTTCTCCCCTCCAGTAACAATCCATGTTACCCTCTATTCATAGTCTTATGTGACAGCACAGCACCAATTTCTACGAAGCCAGAACTGAATGGTTATAAAGTTAATAACCTAATATTAAAGATTACCCTGGCCATACAATTTATTTTGATTAATGACTCACCATAATTGTGGTTTGGTGACATTAAAAAATGTATTTATTAAAATCTTATCCATCCTACAAGGAACAGCTACAGAAGCGGTTGGCTTCTCAACCAGAAGAAACCAAGATTGGTTTGATGAAAATGACATGGAAGTCCAAGAGCTTCTTCAAAAGAAACACTCCTGCCACAACAGATTGCTTGCATACCCTGATGACCAAGCTACAGAAGCTGCATATAGGGAAGCCTGCAGCACTCTGCAAACCAACCTCAGAGTCATCCAAAACAACTGGTGGACAGAGCTTGCTGAGAGGATACAAATGTATGTAAATATGGGAGATAAGAGATCCTTCTACAAAGCCTTGATCTGTATATGGACCTTCCCACCAGGTGCAGCCACCAGTAAAATCTTCAGATGGTACAACCCTGCTCATAAAGAGTCCATCGTGCACCCATGTTCAGAACACTTTGAGAGCCTATTTGGTGACCAGCGGATGGTGCAGGAGATGTCCATTGCCAAGATCTCCTAGGTGGAAGTGAAGTCTGAGCTGGATGAACCACCAACCCATGAAGAGATCAAGACCACTGCAGCACTATTAAAATCACACAAAGCCCCCAAAATAGATGCGATTCCAGTGAGGTCTAAAACAGGGAAGAGGTGTGATCCTTGATAGGCTTGTAGATCTGTTTACAGCATGCTGGGAGAAAGGGACAGTACCTCAAGAGCTTTGAGATGCAGTGATTGTCTCCCTCTACAAAAACAAGGGAGAGAAGTCTGACTGTTCAAACTATAGAGGCATCACTGTCTATTACAGGCAAAATCTTGTCCAGAGTGCTTCTTAAATAGACTTGTTCTGACAATAGCTGAAGAAAGCCTCCCTGAAAGTCAATGTGGATTCAGACCCAATAGGGAAACTACAAGCATGACATTTGTGCTGAGACAGATCCAGGAGAAAAGCGTACAGAACAAAACATGGGCCTGTGCGCTACGTTTGTAGGACTCACCAAGGCGTTGGATACAGTCAGCGGGGACGGACTTTGGAAGATACTATCTAGATTGGGTGCCCTCCGAGGTTCATCATTCTCCATAAACTGCACGAAAGCCAGAAAGGTCAGGTTAAGCAGAATGGAGCTCTGTCAGACAGCTTCACTATCTCCAATGGTGTTAAGCAAGGGTGTGATCTGGCACTGACTCTTTTCTCTATTTTCTTCAGTGTGATGTTTTGAGGGGCAAAGGCAGGCTTGACAGAGGGATTATACATCTGCTTTCAAACAGAGGGCAATATCTTCAACCTGCGAAAACTACTGGCACGTATCAAAACCAGAGAGCAGCTTATGCTGCAGCTTCTGTTTGCTGATGATTACACCCTTCTGCACACAAGGAGGAGGCAATGCAGCTCATTGTAAACTGTTCCTTTGAGGCAGCAAATGCCTTTGGCCTACTATTAGCCTAAGAAAACAGAAGTGCTGTACCAACCACAGCCATGAAGAAATTACAACCACCGCAGAACAGCATTGACAGCAACAACCTCAATGCAGTGCAATATGCTGCGATCTGTGGAGTGATGGGACTCAATTGACAGTGCATTGCTCCCGCCTTGGTCATTACAGTATAAAAGACACCAGTTCGGCCTCAGCTGGAGTATTGCATCCAATTCTGGGCACAGCATCTTTAGGAAAGATGCAAGGGCATTGGAAAGAATACAGAAAAGATTCAGAAAAATGGTTCCAGGGATGAGGAACTTCAGTTATGAAAATAAATTGGAGAAGTTAGGACCTTTTTCCTTGGAGAAGAGAAGGCTGAGAGGTGATTTGGTAGAGGTAGTCAAAATCATGTGGGGGTCTGAACAGAGTAGATCGAGAGAAACTGTTACCACTTGTGAAAGGATCGAGAATGAGAAGGCACAGATTTAAAGTATTTGGTAAGAGAAGCAAAAATGATATGAGGAAAAACTTTTCCACGCAGTGAGTGGTTAAGGTCTGGAATGCACTGCCTGAGAATGTGGTGGAGGCAGGTTCAATTGAAGCATTCAAAAGGGAATTAGACAGTTATATGAAAAGGAACAATGTGCAGGGTTACGGGGAGAAGGCAGGGGAATGGAACTGAGGGAATTGCTCTTTCAGAGAGCCAGAACGGACACGATGGGCCGAGCGGCCTCCTTCTGCACTGTAATGATTCTGTGTGGCTTAAGTTGATTGCTGGTTGCAGGCCTTATGTACCAAAGGTGGATCAAAGCAGTGAATTGAAGCCAATTAAAAAGTAAGACCAAGAGCATTAAATCAATTAGTTGAAGAATGGCTTCTTTCCTGGCAATTCCACTCCCTCGTGATGCTGAAGAATGGCCGGTTCCAGTCACCAGTTGATGATCGATTACGTTGCCTGATTGTGTTGATCCATGGAAAACTTTCCATTTGGGGTAGTGAGTGTGTGTGGAAACTTGTGTCTACCTTCACTTCAGCCAAACCGGTGTGGTCTCCAGTGCACTCTGGGCACTTTTTGCCAATTGTGCCCCTAGTGGAAATTCCATAGCAGAAAAAAAAAAACAAAAAAGCCTGGAGTGCAATTTTATAAACTGTATTGCTACCAATAAATAAAATGAGCTCAAAAACACTGACCAATGACTTTTTTTTTTAATGTTAGTTTCATCTTCTGTGCCATGCCCTGCAGCCAAAAGATGAATAATTTGGCCTGGCACAGCACAATTACTGCCCTATCAGTTTCCTCCCGATCATCAAAGTGATGGAAGGTGTCATCGACAGCGCTATCAAGCAGCACGTGTTCAGCAATAATCTGCTCACTGACGCTCAGTTTGGGTTCCACCAGGGCCACTCAGCTCCTGACGTCATTACAGCCTTATTCCAAACATGGACAAAAGAGCTGAACTCCAGAGGCGAGGTGAGAGTGACTGCAGCATTTGACTGAGTATGGCATCAAGGAGCCCTAGCAAAACTGGAATCAATGGGAATCGGGGGAAAATTCTCCACTGGTTGGAGTCATGCCTAGTGCAAAGGAAGATGATTGTGGTTGTTGGAAGTCAATCATCTCAGTCCCAGGACATCACTGCAGGAGTTCCTCACGGTAGTCTCCTAGGCCCAACCATCTTCAGCTGCTTCATCAATGACCGTCCCTCCATCATTAGGTCAGAAGGGGGGAGATTTGCTGGTGATTGCATAATGTTAAGCACCATTTGCAACTCCTCAGATCCTGATGTCGCACACCTGGACAACATCCAGGCTTGGGCTGATAAGTGGCAAGCAACATTCACGCCACACAAGTGCCTGGCAATGACCATCTCAAACAAAAGAGAATCTAACCATCGCCACTTGACATTCAACAGCATTACCATCACTGAATCCCCCACGATCAATATCCTCGTGGTCACCATTGACCAGAAACCTAACTGGATTGGACCAGCCACATAAATGCTGTGGCTACAAGAACTGGCCAAAGGCTGGGAATTCTGCAGCAAGTAACTGACCTCCTGACTCCCTAATGCCTGTCCACCATCTACCAGGCACAAATGTGGAGTGTGATGAAATACTCTCCACTTACCTGGATGGGTGCAGCTCCAATAAACACTCAAGAAGCTTGACACCATCCAGGACAAAACAGCCCACCTGACTGGCACTCCATCCATCACCTTCAACATTCACTCCCTCCACCAACAATGCACAGTGGCAGCAGTGTGTACCATCTACAAGATGCACTACAGCAACTCACCAAGGCTCCTTTGACAGCACCTTCCAAACCCATGACCTCTTCCACCTAGAAGGACAAGAGCAGCAGATGCACGGGAACACCAACACCTGCAAGTTCCCCTCCAAGTCACACACCATCCTTGGAACTATATTGCCATTCCTTCACTGTCACTGGGTCAAAATCCTGGAACAAATCCTGGTCAAATTCCTAACAGCACTGTGGGTGTACCTACACCCAAAGGACTGCAGCAGTTCAACGAGGCAGCTCACCACCACTTCTCAAGGGCAATTAGGGATGGGCAATAAATGCTGGCCTGGCCAGTGACGTCCACATCCCCCGAATTAAAATAAAGTGTCGCACTTACCATGAACTCAAGTATTTCAGCACTGTGGCGACTGAAAGCTGCACATTTTATTTCGGCTAAAGGCATGCGGGAAGACGTTCAAAAAGGGAAGCAGGCATCATCTCTCGCCTTGGCTTCCCAAGTAGAACAGTAAGGCAGCAGCAACTGACAAAACAAAAGAGGATTCAGTTCCAGTGAAACTTCATTTATACAAATAGTGCTATTTATTTGTGCTTTAGTGTGTCTTGATACCATATATTAATATTTACATTAGTGAGAAGTTGGTTCTTGATGTGCATGAGTATGTCCCAAATCATTGCTGTTCTCCAATTTGAGGGCACAGAAGTTAGCTCCACCAGGGGCGAGTATTCTTGCTGAACTCTGTTTTCATTTACTTTTAAACAGCAGTGGATATCCCATCAGCTTTCCAACAGTGAATCAGAGGTTTTGTTCTTGCAAAGGAAGATGGAGGAGGGGCAAAAGGGTACACATTTCTGCTGAGAAGTTTGAGAAGGAGGTTTGAGAGAGGTGTACGTAGAGAGTAAAGTAAGTTCAGTTTAATTTGGCTGATGAAAGATTAATAGTATTTTCCTTACCCTCTGCAGCCAAAATAAACAAACTTGTTCTTCTCATATACCATAGTTACCAAAATAAATGAACCTGTGCATATAGCAAGAGTGATGCAGAATTCTTCTGACTGTTCACAAACTTGGCATCCTATTTGATCCCCAGCTGAGCTTCAACCCCACATCCTGTCCATCACCAAGACTACCTACTTCAACCTCCCTTACCAATCACCCCTTTCCGCTCCTACCACTGAAAACCTTGACCATTCTTTCGTTACCTTTGGACTCAACTATTCCAATGTTCTCCTGGAAGCCCTTCCACCCTCCATAAACTGGAGTTCAACTCTGTTGCCTGTATCCTCTCTCACACCAATTCCTGTTCACTCCTTCTCACCCTTGTGTCTATTCCTTTGATCAAGCTATTGGCCACCCGTCCCAATATCTCACATGATTTGGTGTCAAATTTTGTTTGGGATATTTTATTATGTTAAAGGTGCTATATAAATGCAATTTGTTATTGTTGCCCAGTAGAGTAAGGATAGGAACAAAATGGCAAGATATTAAATTGCTGATCAGGTTTAGTAAGAACTTAAATGTGCCCAAATGTCTAAATGTGTACATTCACATTCAGAATAAAAACCAACCCCGGATAATATGCCTGAGATGGGGTGAGAAGTGTGACTGGGGAATGGGAGGCATCTGTCCTTGGAACAATAAATACAAATATAGCTGTTTTAATTAAAGAGGAAATGTATAAACAAATAACGCCTTCTATATTTGTCTTTTATAAAAGTTTCTGGTAAAAAGTTAACCTCCAAAACATTAAAGATTTATGTTGTTTGATGTTTGTATACAAAAACGTCTTTGAAGTCCCAATTATAATTTTTGGGGGTTTGCACTGCCAGCAATTTTCCATCATTGGATAGGGAACTGAAAGGCATTATCTGTGCAGTCACCAAGGGCAGGATCTTCCCTGCAGGTTTCTGAACCCTGCCAAGTTCAAATAGGGGTCAGAAGTGCGCACTGTGCAGAGAACAGTCACTCAGCTGTGATTTTCCCCGAATTGGCCAATGAATGGTCAGAGGGTGGGCTCTCCATCCAATTAAGGATGGCAGGTGGGCTCTCGAAGCTGGAGGGCCAATAAGAGGCCCTCCAGCTCAGGAATAGCAACATACTGCCATGGCATGTATGAGGCAGAGGGCACCCCAAAATGGAGGCCCCCTCTCTCCAACTCTTGGAAATTTAAAACAAAAAATGATGGATCAAGCAGCCTGGCCAGCCTTGTTTTCATCTCCACTGCCCTCCACAGGGAGGCCTGTGGCTGCAGCTGAACCCAGGCATGCAAGGAGGGCCTCTAAGCCTGCCTGGGGCACTGGCCTACAGTTCTGCCGCAGGAGGCCACGTCCAGGCAGCTGCACAGTCCTCTGCTGCCAGCGAGGACCTGGAGGCCAACCGGAATATCCCAGTTGGCCTCCAATAATTGGCATTAAGTGACTATTAACAAGGTGAATTGGTTAACTGGCGCTTGTGGGCAGGTAGCCATGCTACGCACCTCCATCCAGCCTCTAGGAAAAAGGGCCCAGTGGTGCAAAATTTAGAACCAAAAGACATGCAGGTTGATAGGTAAATTGGACATTATAAATTGCCCCTAGTATAGGTAGGTGGTAGGAGAATATAGGGACAGGTGGGGATGTGATAGGAATGTAGGATTAGTATAAATGGGTGGTTGATGGTCGGCACAGACTCGGTGGGCCGAAGGGCCTGTTTCAGTGCTGTATCTCTAAATAAATAAAAAAAACAAAAATTCGCCCCTAAAAAACTTCTGGACGTTGTAGCCTCGTGAGCAACTTTAGCTAAAACAGACGGCCTTGCACTTGGAGAGTTAGAACCAAAACCCCTCTAATCCTTCTACTAATTACTTTAAATTTATGTCCCCTTCTTATTGATCCCTCTGCTAATGGAAATAGATTGGATAGGAAAGACCTATCTGGGTCCCTCATAATTTTATACACCTCAATTAAATCCCCTCCCCCCGGTCTTCAGCTTTCTTTGTTCCAAAAAAAAAACCCCCCAGCCTATCTCATCTTTCTTCATAGCTAAAATTCTCCAGTCCAGACAACATCCTAGTAAATCTCCTCTGCACCCTCTCTAGTATGATCAATCCTTCCTGTAATGTGGTGATTAGAACTGTACGCAGTACTTTAGCTGTGGTCTAACTAGTGTTTTATACAGCTCTAGCATAACCTTCCAGCTCTTATACTCTAGAGCTTTGGAAGGCTACAGACCAAGAGCTGGAAGGCGGGACTGGGCTAGATAGCTCTTTGTCGCCTGGCATGGACACGATGAGCCAAATGGCCTCCTTCTGTGCCATAAATCTAAGTATAGAATTAAGGTCAAACAGGCTTTAAACAGAATAATTTTTGAAGTATTTAATTATTATGGTACATCATTTTTATGCATATGTAACTGTGGAAGGAAGCAGCCCCGCAAAACAGAGGATTTGAAGGAAATTGTTTGACTGATTTGCTTGGCCAACAGCTTAAAAACTAGGCAATTTGGTTTGTGGGGGTTGCAGATTGTTAATACTTACCTTATAGATGGAACAGTTGTTTGATGTAGACATTTTAGACGTTATTAGAAGTATGATCTTTTGGAGAACTGAAATACCACAGAGCTGAGACAGACACAATATATCGAGTACTTAACAGTTTAGAAAGGGATTCAATGTCTGCTTACACAGCTGCTGTAAATTGGGTTAGGGAGCACTGTACATATGGAGATTTCAGAGTACTCTAATGTACATACTATGCCAGATTCAGTCCAAATTCAATTCAGTATGAATTCAAATCTCAACCCGTTTCATAAAGTTAGAGATCCAGCCATCACCAATATTAGACAAAACTGAAATCCAGAATATGCAATTTGATTACTAACATTCCCTCAAAGTAGAACCTGAGAGAAAATAGTTAACTTCAGTCAAAAACTATAATTACTACTTTAATCACCAGAGACTAAATAGATGTTTAAAACAATTTCCTGCTTATACTATGAGCCTGTTCTTTGTAACCTCAGTGGACACTGGTTGTTAGGTTCCTTGTTAATGTCAAAAAACAAGGAAAAATTAAAAACAAAACATTTATTTTCTCAGGATCTTCAAAAAAATCACATTCAGCACTTGAGGATATTTTCTGCAGATTAAGGTTGTGTTTTTAGGCAGGTTGCAAGCTACATGGCAACTCCCCTCAACTCAGTCTTTTATTTTTGCTCATGGGATGTGGGCATCGCTGGCTAAGCCAGCATTTATTGCCCATCCCTAATTGCCCTTGAGAAGGTGGTGGTGAGCTGCCTTCTTGAACCGTTGCAGTCTTTGGGGTGTAGGTACACCTACAATGCTGTTAGGAAGGGAGTTCCAGGATCTTGACCCAGCAACAGCGAAGGAACGGCGATATAGTTCCAAGTCAGGATGGTGTGTGGTTTGGAGGGGAACTTGCAGGTGTTGGTGTTCCCATGCATTTATTGCCCTTGTCCTTCTAGGTGGTAGTGGTCATGGGTTTGGAAGGTGCTGTCTAAGGAGCCTTGGTGAGTTGCTGCAGAGCATCTTGTAGGTGGTACACACTGCTGCTACTGTGTGTCAGTGGTGAAGGGAGTGAATGTTGAAGGTGGTGGATAGGGTGCCAATCAATCGGTCTGCTTTTCCCTGGATGGTGCCGAGCTTCTTGTGTTATTGGAGCTGCACCCATCCAGGCAAGTGGAGAGTATTCCATCACACTCCTCACTCTCCAAAGCCTGTCCACCTTCTACAGGGCACAAGTGAGGAGGTGAGTTACTGTTCATGGAATTCCTAACCTTTGACTTGCTCCTGTAGCCACAGTATGTGTGTGGCTGGTCCATTCCAGTCTAATAATGGTCATCTTCTAAAGGAGGCATAGGTAGTGTGTATCAACAGTTCTATGTCTCAGGATCCTTTTTCGCTTCATTCAACAATTGTATGCAGTAACGTGAAGCTTCAGCATCAGTACAGATCTGACTTAAGTAAATCAATGGTGAAATGGATTTACTGTGCTACAAATTAATAGACTGGCTCTTTTTAAACCGTTCAGTTTCTAATTTCGATCAGTAATGAAGGGAGGAATGAAATTTGGTGGGATTGCCAGAGGACACCACTCCTCCACCGCCCTCCAAGCAGTTGATTTTTAGAAAATTCGTTCATGGGATGTGGGCATCGCTGGCAAGGTCAGCATTTGTTGCCCATCCCTAATTGTCCTTAACAACGGAGTTGCTTGCTAGGCCATTTCAGGGGGCAGTTAAGAGTCAACCACAGTATTGTGGATTTGGAGTCACATATAGGCCAGCCCAAGTAAGACAGCAGATTTCGTTCCCTAAAGGACATTAGTGAACCAGATGGATTTTTACGACAATTGATGATAGTTTCATTTTGAGACTAGTGTTCAATTCCAGATTTTTAATTAATTAATTGATTTTAAATTCCACCAGCTGCTGTGATGGGATTTGAACCCATATCACTGGATTACTAGTCCAGTGACATTACCACTACAGCACCACCTCCCCCAAGAGAGCAGCTCCAGCACAGGACTCCTACCTGTCTGCATACGCTCTCAGTTGGAGGTGGGATACAACAGAAGACAGCTCAAAATATTAGGAGCAAAAACACACCAAAAAAAATAGGAGTCTCGCTCCATTTAAAAAAAAAAGATTACACAATAAACTGAACTCTGCTTTTTTGAATCACCACCGAAGTAAGTCAGAACCGTCTTAAAATGATACAAAGTCAATGGAGCAAACTTGAAATACAATTTGAATAAAAACCAAACCTACTGTAGAACAAGCCATTTCATTGGTGATGTTTTCATAAACCAACATTGTGCCAGTATGAAACAGACTCTGTTTTGCACAGACACAGTATATTGGGAAGTTAGGATACATACAATCAGAAGTCCCAGGTGGAATTTATAAGCCCCTCAAACTTTCCTAGTGTGGGTTACAAGATAATCTGGATCCTTTGTTTGTGTCACTGCAGAAGCAAGTTAGAACAGTTTCAAAGTAATCCAAAAATAAGCCACACATCTAATCCATGACTAGTGTTGAAATATCCAAGGAAAGGGGCTCAGGAGATTTAGTGAACTTGAAGCTAAACATGCTCCACCAAGGCAGAGTGGCAATCAGAAAAGCCCACAGAAGGTTCAACTACATTGACAAAACAGTTGAATAGAAATCAGAAGTCACAATCAAACTGTACAGTGCTCTGGTCAGACAGCACCTCGAGTACTGCACCCAATTCTGGTCACCAAGGCACAGGTGCTGGAACTGTGCAGAGAAGAGCCACGATCCTGATACCTAATCAGCGGCCTGAATTATAAGAGATTGCAGAGTCTGGGCTTTTTAGTCTGGAAAGGAGGAGGTACATGAGTTATCCTATAAAAAAAGGTACAGGAGATAGTAAATAGCATGGAAAGAAAAACAGAATAGTACTTAAAATTAAAATGCCCCTTATTCTACAGGTATAACTTCGTAAAAGGTAAATTTAGGACCGACATCAGGTAAGTCTTCACGCAGAATGATCAACATTTGGAATGGAATTTATTTCCTTGGCTACATTTAGGAAACAAATGAAATTCTGCTGTGAGGGGAGGGGAACCGTGGGTTGCCAAATGGTCCTCCGCATCTAAAATTATCTTGATGTTTTTCTTTGCTCTTCACTGCTGCATTAAATGAAACAATTTGTGATATTAAGAGATTCTACCTGTGACAGGGGGAGGAAGAGTGAAAAGTCGCCAGTCGACTTTGTTTTCCCCTTTATTTCGCCCATTGATTCCATTACAAGTGGATACTCTTCATGTGTGCAAGTTGAGACAAGATTCACCTTTAACGCAGTTAGGAACATAACCATCGAGTTCAATCCGGTCCTCATCTCACATTTACAGCTGCACATTTTCCTGTAGCCATCACTGTGCACAGTGATCAGAGGTGGGAATTCTAGACTATCTTCCCCTTCCTTGGCCCAACGACACAGACAAATTATCAGACCCAACTGCTACACTATCTGAATTCAGCAAACCAAGTACAGACCATAGATTAAACCTGGCACTCTCCTGGGCCTGATGAAAAGGTCACAGACCTGAAACGTTAACTCTGTTTCTCTGTCCACAGATGCTGCCAGACTTGCTGAGCATTTCCGGCACTTTATGTTCTCATTTCAGAGTTCCAGCATCCACAGTATTTTGCTTCTACTCTCCTGGTCTAAATGGTTTAAAATCACAGGATAAGGTTCACCTACCTACTGAGTACCTTGTGAGCGTATTGAGTTTGAATTTATATTTTCACTGTTACCTCTGCGGCAGGAGCAACGCACTGTTAATTCAGTCCCATCACTCCACAGGTTGCAGCATATTATTAATTTTTACCAAAATCAGAAAAACACAGACAAATTAAACACTCCAGTATCCCCAGAATGAAACAGACCAAACCAGGTATGTTCAGACAACAAATTAACTATTTAAAAAAAAAAATCTTCAACACTATTAAGATAAACCTGTGTCTAAAAGCCTTATAACTTCTCAACTTAATCAAACTCCCACTTTCACACATTCATTCAAAAATAACAATTAATTGGTTTTTAAAAAGTGTAATTTTTTTTTTAAGATTAGCTGTCTGTTAAGAATAAATAAAAAATGAGAAAGTCTTTGCATTTTACATTCCTGGTGAATGAGGTCTTCTAAGGTGAAGATAATCAAAGCTCACTCAAAGTCTTCATCCGGATTTGATGAAAATACTCTGTTCTTGTTAGACAAACAGTTCTTTCAATGATGAGCACAGCAATACAAATAATTTGTTGAAAAAGAAAAGCTTTTCTTCCTTAGGGAATTAACTTGGCTTGTATCTTTGTAGAATTTTTCTTGAGAGAAAATAAAACAGCTCCTTTTATCTTCAGCTCCTCACTGTAAAGTCTCTCAGAACTAACTGGTTCAGACCAGCCCCTGCCAGCTCCACACAGTCAAAAATGGACACATCATACCATGTGACCTGCTGTTGCTCAGGGTAACCAAAAATGCAGCTGTGGTACACTGTCACCAGAATGTTCTCCTCCCTTAAAGGTGCACTGTTTTTAATAGTCTTAAAGGCACACACAGTTTTTAATCCAAGGAGAAAAAAGATACCAGTCTGTGACATCACACAAATGGTAAACTATATTTTTTGCACTAACAGAGATGCTGTCCTTCAGGTGAGATGTTGAAATGAAGACCCCATTTTCCTATTCAGTTAGATGCGAGTGAAGAACAGCAACTTCTCTATGTCCTGGCCAACATCCATTCAGCAAACTACACCAAAACAGATCAACTTTTCATTAGTCTTGTTGCCGTTTATGGGATTCAGCTGTGCTAAAATTGGCTGTGACATTTGCCTACAAAACAACCATGATCACACTTCAAAAGTAATTAATTGGCTGTTAAATGCTTAAGGACATTTTGAGGATACGAAAGGTGCTACATAAATGCAAGTTAGTTTGTTTGTTATTCTTTCTATAATATTGCAAAGTAGTGCAGCACAAACAAGTAAATTTGATAGTCACACCTGGAATCGTAGGGCCGTTAGAATCCCTAGCAGACAGGTTTATTAATAGAATCATCTTAAACTGCAATTGAAACACCTTCTCCATCAACAATCTGACCCAGTCACAATATCATATCCAGTAAACTGATTGTGGAAGTCCATAAGTACTGGAAATTCTGCAGGCTGGATTATCTCATCCTCAGAGACAACTTCAGAATGGTGCATCTTCATAAACGTGTTGGGAAAAATGTCAGTAAAGTGGTGAGTGACTGCTTTCAAAACGGCTACTGAGCAACAAAAACTGCCAGAAAAGTACGATGACAAGCACGTATAATTGTTCAAAACAATAATATACAAAATGCCATTTGCAACATTATCTTTATTTCTGTGACCACCTGATTCCTACAAATCTAAGGTGACCTTTCATACATACACACCACCATAATAATTGTAATACATGTTACGATTGAGGCTGGAGGAATGCACTGTCATTCTCTAGTTCCACTTCTCAGTCACAACGGATATTTAAATGTGTTACCCAGTTACCGATACGGCCAATTTTTAGTTTCAGAATAAAATCCACCAACCAGGTTTCTTTAATAAACAACAAAATTATTAAATTATAAAACAAGACTTAATCAATAAAGATGCAAAGCTTAACAACACACGTTGAAATATGAAAGTTTCCTTCTAAATTAAAGCAACACATACACACACTGGTTAAAGAAAAAATGAAGTAGTATTCTTTGCAGAGATCTCTTCACAAAAAGAAAAAAAAAAATACTTTGGGCCAAATATTTGTTAATTCTCGAAGAAAAAAGGATGATATGGGATGTCCCAGCTGGTCCTTTATTCTTGCGTCCAAATACGCAGAGACGGCTGTCACTGGGATCATTTTGGAGCAGATCTTTTCAAGCGACGTCAAGGATTAGTCTGGCAGGCTTTCCAGGAGAATCACTGCATCAGGGGTTTCAGCTATCACACTGAATTCTCAGAGTTTCTCAAAGAGATGAAAAAAAATGAGCTGGTGGCTTCTCCCTTAGCAGGCTCACCCCTAACGGACTCCACAATACAATATCCAAAACAAAACCAATTCTTGCCCACCATAAATCTTGACATGTCACTTCTCTGTAAGCAACGCCCATAGTCATCAAGGTTCCTGCTGTCTACTTAGTTTAAGACATGTGACTTCCAGTAAGGGTTTGTTTTCAGACAAAGTCCCAAGTCTTTCCAGTGACCTTTTTTTTTTAAAAAAAACAAAGTCCAGCATCTATGGAATCTCTTAAGTCGTTCAAATGAAACAATTTCTACAATTTTTAAACAGGAGTCCTTAAAAAAAATATTTTAAAAATGGAAGCACTTTCATAACATACATCTCAAGGAATCTAACATGTACATGTTTTAAGCTAAGAAACTAGATGGTCAAAAGTTTAAGGTTAACAGTAATTCAACATGGTTGGTTACCACAGATTGCAATGGAAAATTCACAGCAACTGTTAATCAGTATTTCATGGACATTGTGACTTGTGGCTCTTACACTGGAAAGGAATACAAAGCTTTGACCTACATTTACTCAGACTGAGGCTTTGTGTCTGTATGACTCAGATTCCAGGAACAGGTTCTTAAACTGAAGCTTGCATCGGTTTATAATTTACCAGAAGCTTCACATTTGAAGATTAAGTTTCCAAAAAATTCTCTTTTCATGCATTTGTTTCTCCCCCCACCTCACGTTCTCCTCTATCTTCTATAGTTACTTTACATTCGGAAAGTGCTGAGAGAATGGCATTTTTTTTTTTAACCATGACTAACGCCAGTCTCAGTTAATGGTTAACACAGTCTCCATTTGACAAATATGATGCACCATCACCCTTCTTCCTTTTTTAAAAAAGTCATTCACTCACTCCCAACTACTCCCAGGTTCCCTCCTTTCTATGGCCCATTTTACAATGGGCGATTGCTGGTGTGTGTACAGACATTTCTACAATGGGAAGGTTTCTAACCAGAAAATTGAAGTGTAGATTGAGGGTTTAAACAAATGCATGCTGCCACTGCTGTTCCAAAATACAGCTTGCAGTGCGGATTTCAGAACATGGAGAGCTGAAATGAATTGTGGAACCACTTTAGGTAGACTTTGTTCAGCAATACATATAGTTATACAGGATAGTACATAGCATAATATTTGGGGTTTGGAGGTTCTGCATTGCTAAAATGTCATGCATTTTTATAAGCATTTTTATAACCCTTTGTAGTGGTTCTGCATGGGAACTGGTTATACTAGTGATGGCCTGCAGGGATTGGTGTTAGAATTATTGCTCTTAACAAGCCTTATTATGGTCAGGATGAAGGCATTGGAGGACCTTTCTGCAAGTTTGCAGATGATACAAAGCTTTGTCTTAGCATTCGGATCTTAGATGAGAAAATGCTTACAATCAGATTTAAATGTAATGGAGGAATGGGCTCTAGACTGGCAAATATCATTGAACATAGATAAATGTAGTGTTATGCACCTTCAAGCATGTGTATACCTGACAGAGTTCCAAACTAAGGACAGAAAAAAAGACCTAGGTCTACAGGTTTGAGGCTGCAGCTAAAGCCAGCAAGAGTTTTCAGATGTATGCTTAGGACACTCCAATACAAAGCAAAACACATTACAGTAAAAGCTGTGTTATCTAGCATGAACTGGAGTGGGGAGGTGCCGGGTAATTGAAAATTCTGGTTAATCAAGAATCATACTACCATGGTAATGCAATGGTTTTAATTTTAAGGGAAATGATTACATATACAGAAGAAGAAAATGTACAAATACAGAAATCTTGAGGCAGTAAAGATGCACAGAATTCTTGTGGAACAGTAAACTTAATGTACAAATTACACTAAAGCACTAGATGTAGAAGGTGATGGGAAGATAATTCACGATACTGCATAAGCACAGCGACACCAAGAGATGGAATGACGGCAGTGCCACTAATATGACAATCAGCAGCACCCACTAACAGTACAGTAATGCCGAGAACAATCAGCTGCATTCAGGAAAACTAGATATTGGGAAACAAGCCTTGGAAGATCTCGGAAATTCTGGATAATAGAACTTTCCGGTTGGTAAAGTGCTGGATAACAAAGCTCTTACTGTACTTTGACCTTGTATGTGACCTTGGTTAGGCCCCATCCAGAATATTTTGTCCAGTTTTGGTCCCTTCACATGATGAGTAGTATGAAAGCCCAAGGATGGTTCGGAGGAGAGCCACTGGATTGACACCTAGGTTAACGACACATAGTTACCACAACTGGCTGAGAACTGGGTCTATCCACTTTAGAAAAGTATTGACTTCAAAGAGATTTAATGGAGTTATTTAAAATAATGAGATGATTAGACTGTCAATCTGTTTAGACTATTTGAATTAAATAGGTTGGGGAGAACCTGGGACGTACCCTATAACCTACACAAGCATGGAATTAGGTTAGATGTCAGGAAGCTATGCATAGTAGCCGAGTGGTTTTGTTAATAGACTGGAAACCCAGAGGTTGTCAGGTCAAATTCTACCATAGTAAGTTTGAAACTGAATTCAATTATTCTGGTAATTTGTGGCTGGCACCAGAAAATAAAATTAACCAATAAAATTGCCATTTTACCCAGCACCAACTGCTCCGTCATGGGAAGGCCATGTGCCCAGCAGAAACAGGAATTTTGTCAGAGAAGTGGCGGTTTGCTTTCCCTCATCAGGTCACGATATGGTTTCTGCTGACTCGATGGTTCTATGGGCTCAGCTTTGCACTCAAGCAATTAAAAATGAATGATAAAATAAATTAAGCACATGCCAAAAAAGAATATAAGGCACAAAACAAGATTTTTCCTTTCATTTGCAAAGCCACGTCTGCAAGGACCTTGGCAGTGTGCCTTCTTATAACAAATAGAATGGGCATGGTGTAAGGGGGGACAGTTGGGCAGGCATGACCTGCGGGTGAGAATGCTGTGCAATAATATAAAGTGACGCTGGCTTTAACTGAGTAACGTTAGATTTCTCATTCCTTTCATCCTGTTGGTTCCGTGGCTCAGTTTGCACACTAATAATAATGAAGAGAATTCAAAGGCAAAACAAACACCAAAAAAAAAATGTATAAAAGAGACAAAATTACATTACCGCTCTCATTTGTCAAGCTGCTTTTGGCAGAGCTTTCTGTTCCTGAACGACTCCTGTTTTAAGGTCAATGTGTGGGATGCAAGGTTAGCATTGAACTCTTGATATCCCACAGCAGATTCAACCGTAAACTTTCACTGTCCAAACATGCACAATAGCTCACCACCCACCTTCTCAAGGGCAATTTAGGGATGGGCAATAAATGCTGGTCTTGCCAGCGACCCTCACATTCCCTGACTAAATAAAAAATAAAACACAAGAAGAAAGGAAAATTAGGCAAATTGCAAGAAAGTGCTTAGCATCATGCAGTTGCTTCCCAACAGAGGTCAACACCTTCAGGAAAAGGGGGAGGTAAAAAGGACAGAAAACTGACAAAAAAAAACAAACAAAATGTATAGCTTTCAAACTGTTGTTAAGTGCCAAACAACCAAACATTCTTATGTTCTTGTGGAAAAGATAATTGGAGATAGCACTTATCATTTGAAAATGCAGGTAATTAAATAAACAATGGCTCTGGCAAAAAGACGAAACACAGGATTTTAATTGATTGACTAATGGGACTTATTTCCAGCATCATTCTGAAATGTAACGGTGCATTTTCAAAAGCTAGCGACCAGCGTATTTGAAATTCAGATTGGCATTAGCCACATTCTAATGGTAAGCCACATGAATTTGCATTTTCTAGTCTGGAACACAAGGGGTTTGAATTAATTTACCTCCTGCTTTCTTCAGCTCTCAGCACTCTTAAAATATGAGTCACCATAATAAAGAGAAGAGAAATGTGCAGATATTGGATGAGAGGAGCAGACTGAACAATGGTGCCTCATATGGCAAAATAGCCTGCTAGCTCTCATTGACCAAACTCACCCATTTAAAATCAGCGGGATGAGCAAAGGAGTGATGGCTGCAACATAGGATACAGGCAACAGAGTCCAGTCAATGAAATAGTTGCATATAAAAGGTGACAAAGGCATGAATAAATGTTTCAGCAGCAGATGGCCTTGGGCAGGGGCAGAGATGTGCAATATTATGGAGGTGCAAGTAGCAGGATTATGGAGTCAGAAGCTCTGCTCAGCATCAAATATGATGCCGAGGTTAAAAACAGTGTGGTTCAACCTCAGACAGGACCAGGGAGGGGAGAGGACTCTGTGTATAGGGAACAGAGTTGGACTTGAAATATTCCCCTGGATCTTTATGATGGTATGGACACTGAGACTAGACTTTAGCCAAGTAAAAAGGAATTAAAAGAGATGCTTTGAAGGTTGATTTATTTTCACCCATTCCAATCATTGCAATACAGATCTATAGCTGCAAGGCCGGAATATCTGTGTCAAACATTATCTTTTAACTAGAGTCTAGAATCAAATTAGTGTTGAGTGAGATATAATTAAAGACAGACTAGTAACTGATAGTTGCACCATGTGGATAACAACAAAAGAATGTAAGAACAGAAGAGTGGCACAGTGGTTAACACTGCAGCCTCACAGTTCCAGGGACCCGGGTTCAATTCTGGGTACTGCCTGTGTGGAGTTTGCAAGTTCTCCCTGTGACTGCGTGGGTTTTCGCTGGGTGCTCTGGTTCCCTCTCACATCCAAAGACTTGCAGGTGATAGGTAAATTGGCCGTTGTAAATTGCCCCCTAGTGTAGGTAGGTGGTAGGGAATATGGGATTACTGTAGGGTTAGTATAAATGGGTGGTTGTTGGTGAGCACAGACTCGGTGGGCCGAAAGGGCCTGTTTCAGTGCTGTATCTCTAAAAAAAATAAATAAATAAATAGGGAGTTATATTGAGTGACATGAGGATAGGGCAGAAAGGTGGAGTTGAGGTAGATCAGCCATGATCTTGTTGAATGGTGTAGTAGACTCAAAAGGGTCAAATGGCCTATTCCAGCTCCTATTTCTCATGTCTTATGATTTGTTAAATAAATAAAAAAATTAACTGATTATTGATACCTTTAGAAGCAACTATGTAACGTGGGTCACACACTAGGGGCAAGAGCACATATGGAGCAGGAGTAGGCCACTCGGCCCCTCGTGCCTGCTCCATCATTCAACAAGATCATGGCTGATCTGATTGTAACCTCAACTCCATATTCTCGCCTACCCCCAATAACCTTTCACCCCCTTGATTATCAAGAATCTATCTACCTCTGCCTTAAAAATATTCTAAGGCTATGCTTTCACTGCCTTTTGAAGCAGAGAGTTCCAAAGACTCAAGAACCTCAGAGAAAACATTTCTCCACATCTCTGTCATAAATGGGTGACCTCTTATTATTAAACAGTGAGCCCTAGTTCTAGATTCTCCCACAAGAGGAAACATCCTTTCCACATCCTCCCTGTTAAGACCCCTCAGGATCTTATAAGCTTCAATTAAGTTGCCTCTTACTGTCCTAAACTCCAACTGATACAAGCCTAGCCTATCCAACCTTTCCTTATAAGACAACCCATCCATTCCAGGTAATAGTCTAGTAAACCTTCTTTGAACTGCTTCCAATGCATTTACATCCTTCCTTAAATAATGGAGACCAATACTGTACACAGTACTCCAGATGTGGTCTCACCAATGCCCTGTATAATTGAAGCTTAACCTCCCTAACCTTTGTATTCAATTCCCCTCGCAATAAACGATAACATTCTATTAGCTTTCTTAATTACTTGCTGAACCCGAATAACCTTTTGCGATTCATGCACTCGGACACCCAGATCCCTCTGCATCTCAGAGCTCTGCAATCTCTCACCATTTAGATAATATGCTCCTTTTTTATTCTTCCTACCAAATGGACAATTTCCCATATTATACTTCATTTGTCAGATCTTTGCCCACTCTCATAACCTATCTATATCCCTTTGTAACCTCCTTATATCCTCTTCACAACTTACTTTCCTACCTATCTTTGTGTCATCAGCAAATTTAGCAACCATACCTTTGGTGCCTTCATCCAAGTCATTTATATAAATTGTAAAAAATTGAGGCCCTAGCACTGATCCCTGTGGCACACCACTCCTTGCATATTGCCAACCAGAAAATGACACATTTATGCCTACTCTGTTTTCTATTAGCTAGCCAATTTTCTATCCATGCCAATATGTTACCCCCTACACCATGAACTTTTATTTTCTGCAATTACCTTTCATGTGGCAGCTCATCAAATGCCTTCTGGAAATCTAAGTACAGCACATCCACAGGTTCCCCTTTATCCACAGCACATGTTACTTCATCAAAGAACTCCAATAAATTGGTTAAACATGATTTCCCTTTCACAAAACCATGTTCACTCTGCCTGATTACCTTGATTTTTTTTTCTAAATGCCATGCTATAACGTCTTTAATAATACCTAACATTTTCCCTATGATAGATGTTAAGCTAACTGGCTTGTACTTTTCTGCTTTCTGCCTCCCTCCCTTTTTGAATAAAGGAGTTACATTGGCTATTTTTCAATCTAATGGAACCTTCCCAAAATCTATGGAATTTTGGAAAATTAAATCCAACATATCAACTATCCCACTAGCCTCTTCTTTTAAGACCCTAGGATGAAGTCCATCAGGACCTGGGGACTTGTCAGCCCGCAGCTCCAACAATTTTTTCAGTACGACTTCCCTGGTGATTGTAATTTTGAGTTCCTCCCTCCTTTCTATTTCTTGATTTATAGCTAATTCTGTATAAAAGGTGTATAAAAATGGACAATTGGTAAGGATGTTTCGATCAACCTGAATACTGAGCTCAGAATTGTAACACATTTGAGCCCCCAACAAGACGTTACTTTCTGTTAAGTAAGCACTGGGTGAATTCATCTTGATGTCAATTATGATACAGCAGGCATCCTGTCTCGAATATTAAATTCCTTTGTTGATCTACATTACAACAGTGACTACATTTCAAAAGTGTTTTGTTGGCTATGCGGCACTTTGGTTCGTCCTGACGGCTGTTAAATAAAATTATTTCCTTTCTTTTATTGCTTGAAATGTGATAGAGCGGTATGAGACACAGAAAGTGCACTAAAATATCTTATTTTTTTAAAGATAGAAATTCACAGACATTTGTATGCAATTGTAAACCAGTATCATCACCGAAGAGTTTATGATATCACAAAATGAAACTCAAGCAGATTCTGACCTGTGAAACTAAAAGAAAAATTACTGCATTAGCATCACTCCAGAGTAAGAATATTCCTCACAGCATTTGATAGAGGGGTACAAGATTATGACAGGTTCACATAAGGTAGACAAAGAAAAGCTGTTCCTATTAGATGATAGTACAAGGACAAGGGGACACAGATTTAAGGTTTTGTGAAAGAGATACAGTGGGGATGTGAGAAAGAACTTTTATTTTTTGAAATGCAGCGAGTGGTAATGACCTGGAACTCACTGCCTATAAGGTGGTGGAAGCAGAGACAATTAATAATTTCAAAAGGAAACTGGATGAATACTTGAGGGAAGTAAACTTGCAGGACTACATGGATAGAGCAGGGGGAAATGGGACTGACTGGATTGCTCTACAGAGAGCCAGCATGGATTCGATGGGCCAAACAGCCTCCGTCTGTGCCATCATGATTCAATGGGCTGGATGTTTAGGCCCCAATGGTGGCAAGTACAGAGGCAGACTGGCGCAGAATTTTACATCAGTGGCTGGCATGCCTCCTTGCTGGCACCAGCCCACTCCCAGAGGTGGGAGTGGGGGAGAGGACGGCTGGGCTACATGCCCACAAGTGACCAGGGGGCCAGCATTCCAGGTAGGCTTTAAAGCCCTCCGTACCTGTTTGGCTTCAGCTGCAGGCCGCCCTGTGGAAGGGTTCACCCCCAAACGATGGCAGCCCAACTGCTAAGGGCATTTTTTTTTTTTAAGTTTAAGAAGTTGGAGAGAGGGTGCCTCCATCTTGAAATGCCCTCTCTCTTACTTAACTGAAAAGAGAGCCTCCTGCTTCTTCCAAGCTACAGAGCCTCCTATTGGACCTCCAGCTTCAAGAACCCACACGCTGTCTTAATTGGACGGTGAGCCCACCCTCTGGCCACTAATTGGCCAATTCAGGGAAAATCACTGCCAGGTGACTGTTTCCTCCCACAGTACAGGCTTCTGACACCCATTTGTCCCCGATATCGGGGTCCAAAACTTTTGTGTCTTTGTCAGCAATGGCAAAAAGCAGTGCCAAGGCACAGACTACAGCCAATGCACATCCATGTCAATGATGGGTGTAGACTGCAATGTTATTACTGCAATTTTATGGAGTAATAATCAATAGTTGATTACCTGTATAAAAGTAGACTCTCACACACACTCCATCTTGTATTCTATTTTACATGAGGGATCTTAGAGATAAGCCTCACCCTATTCTCACCAGTTATCAACACGTGCACCTTTTATTTTGGTTGAAAATTTTAATCTCTTGCAGATGATGGATTATTGTTCAAAGGATACTAGCCTGTTTCATCGGGGAGTTGGAAATTCTGACTTGAAGCAAAGTGTTCACCTTTCGTTTCATTAATTGAGATCACAATACACAGTCAAACTTCTTGCCCTCTATTCAATGCAAGTGTTGATATTGTTACAACCACTTGGTGTGACATGGATGGTTCCCACTGTTCAACTCTCCACCTGACCGCAGCAAGTGTATTTGGATTAGTATTTAGCCCCTTGGTGTTTTATTTTTCAAATAAATAGACAGCGACAGGTTTTCTTGTAGGTTTTAAAAACAGCAAGTCAATTGTTTATTGATCAATACACCTTATCCACTCATGCACACAAACATGAAGAACCAGATAGAGAAGGGAAAAAGGAAGGTGGCTTTCAGTGGGTGGAAAGGTTATGTTATACCTGTTGAATTCTCGAGAATCAAGTTCGAGATGGATGCAGGCCTGAGATGGCTGTAGATTTCTCTCTTGCTTGAAGATTCTGTTGAAGACAGTGAGTTACTTCTAGCTCTCACTGCTGTATGTGCAGGGCATGTGCTTTCTAGCATGTTGGAATGCTAGCTGCTACAAATTGCTTCAATCCTGGGTGAGTGTCTCTCTCTCTCTCTCTCTCTGGCCATCTTTTTAAAGATAAAACTGGGTCACCTCTCACCTGGTAAGAGACATTCTCGTCTCTTCCCCATGATGATCGTTAAATGGCCTAGCACATAGCAGATGACGACATTCTGGAATGTTTTTTGGATGGGTTCTATTTTAGCTCTGAAGATTTGTCCTTTGTCTTTGTTAGACAGTTTGAATACACAAAAGGCCAATCCCCTTTTTCTCGGTGGCCACTTTGGACCATTGTTCATTTTTAAAAACAAAGGAACTTTTTTTTTAAAGACAAAGTCTGTATTACATAACTCTTCAGTTAGGCTATGATTGTTGTATCATTACACTTCCAGTGTGCGTGACAATATAGTAATAGGGAGCCCACCTTTAGAGTGGTATTTTACAAAGTAACAGGAATATCTCAACACAGATGGATGGTGCCAGCAGCATATTGATCACACAAGCTGTGAAAGAGTTAGTACCACCCACATACTGAAGACGTGCATTTAACTTCTGGATAGAGATATTAAAACATCTTGCATATGGCATTTGCTTCCTGTACAAATTAGCTTTACTTATTGTAACAAACTTTTATAATGGAAAATCCAAGATGTCAGAATGGAGAAAAATCTGCTTCAACATTTAATAATGCAAACCCCATATATAGTCAAACCATCAAAATTTGTTAATGAATTTAAATCACTCAAAATATTTTTCTCATTAACTGAAAGTTCTGTTGTCCAAAATGAAGTTGTAATTTAAAAAATTTGTTTAAAAGTTTAATAACTAATTAAATTAATTGTGGTTTTTTTTGGTTCTTTAAGTCCTCCATTAAAGTTTACACTTGAAGGCCTCTTACAGCAGTCATTTGATATTTTTCCCCAGAGCAGTGACTCCAATTAGCTGAAGACAGGTCCTGCAGGAAGTCTATGACAGATGGGGTGGGGAAAGGAGAGGAATGAAGGGAGAGAGGAGAGAGAGAGAGAGAGAGTGTGTGTGTGTGTCTGAAGAAAACATTGCACACTTGTAGCTGAAAATGTTGAAATAATGTACTTCGGAATTCAGATGGCCAAGGTTTGAAAATGTCAGCTTTAATGAAATCCTAAAGACAATAATACCATCTTCATAATGCAAATACTTGTTGGAGTTGAGTTTTCACTTTGGGCGCAATCGTGAAATTGTGTCTAAAATATGCTCGAAATTGTGCTGGTTATGTTCCGGCCCAAATTTTCGATTAAAAAGATCATTTGCATAATCAAATCAGAAATGTAAAATCTTCATGAATCAACACCATCGAATGTAATAGAACATAATTATTTTTTCTTTCCATTAAATGGTATTCCTCGATATATTTGTGTGTGGTAACCTGGTACAGTTTTATTAACAGCT
The DNA here is from genome assembly GCF_036365525.1 of Heterodontus francisci. Classification (NCBI taxonomy): domain Eukaryota; kingdom Metazoa; phylum Chordata; class Chondrichthyes; order Heterodontiformes; family Heterodontidae; genus Heterodontus; species Heterodontus francisci. The sequence continues at coordinate 42,149,886 of NC_090401.1, read as the reverse complement.
GAAAATGGGTTTAAGCACAAACAAAAAGCATTTTTTGTACGTGTGTCAAGTTGTCCACTTGTAATTTAAAAAGCACCAAAAACTATGTGAAAACTGTCCTGAACCATTACTACTCATTGGTGTACATTAATGGGTTTCTTGGTAAATATTTTTTGATATGAGAAACTTCAAAAACATGCCTGTGCCAAAGAAAATGAGCACAATTTGAAGAGCCTTCCTGAACCAGCAAAAACTCAGTTCCACCCTTGGGGGGCATGATCAGTTTTTGGGCAGGACCTGATTTAGCCAAACCGATTTTGAACCAGCCTAAGAGATAGCGGAAACTGGAGTGTAAATGGTTTCAGGTGTAACTTATTTAGGTTTAAAATTCCCTGATCTTTTGTCCTGGTTCTGCTGTTTCAGCCCAGATTGTGCTGATATCACGAGTGAAAAGGAACAGCAACTTGACCCTGTTGTGTTTACTAATGCTGGAATCATATTTGGATTTTCCTTCTACTGATAGCATGGGGGGAATTTTATGCCGGTGGCAGGGGTCTCAATGTCGGGAGAAACCGATGCAGAAGGCCCGCCAAATTTAATGCCAATCAAGCACTTAAGTGGACAGTGGCAGGCCTTCCATAGGAATTAGGACCCTGTCGTCGGACGTCCCACCCCTTGGAGAGCAGCGGAGGTGGTGGCTGCTGCTGGGGGCAATCGTTTCTGGAGCCATGCCTGTGGTAGGTCAGGGTGGGAGGGCTCTCACTGGGTGGGGGAGATTCGGCAGCAAGCGCAGGCGTTTGTCTCTCAGTGGACCTTCCCCACCTTCCTAAAGCCGGGAACAGCCAGCACGGTTTTTCCTACCATGCTTCCCGTGCGACAACAGGGTCATCCGCTGCACAGGTAATTGTGGCTGCAGTGGGAAGAGGCCCTTAATTGAGAGTTAATTGCCCAGTTAAGGGCCTCAATTAATAGCGGGGCATGAAGGCCATTCACAGGCCTTCCTGCCCTGGACTAAATTTCATCGGAGTTGGGATGGTGGCGGCAACTCCCCCACCCCCTCCACCAGCCTCCCCCAACCACCAGCCCACCCAATCTTATGCTCTTCCCCACCTCCAAACCCACTGCAGGGCAGAACATAAAATTCCACCCCATGTGTCAATGACTCATCACATCACCATGCTAATGACTACACACGGCAGTGTCTTACAGCAGGCACTGATACCTTTAAAACCCACGCAGACAAAATCAATAGCAAGCTGGGGAAGCTGAAGCTAATCTTGTTATTTCCTTTCACATTAAGCAGCATTTGCAAAAGCTGCTTGCTCTGCTTATGACAGAGATGTACAAGAGAATACATGAACCTGACAGGCTGGATTCATTTTGCTTACATGATTAATTGTGAGAACAAGTCTGAATTTGGAAAAAATCAGGTTCCTTATGCAAAATACATTCAGAATTTTGCAATCACATTGCTGTAAGATTAGAAATATAAGGACAGCATTTTTTAAGCTCAGGGCTTTGGTCCTTCTGGTCTGTCCCAAATTTAGGTCCCTTTGGAGGCAGATTTTACCTAGTCCCATTTTCCTCCTCTCTCCCCATATTCTAACGTAACTACCATGGTGTGCTTTGTCCTTCGATCAATGCCAGACTGACTAATGGCTTTGTAATATTTCATCTCAGATTTAATAAGCAATGCAACAAAAATGACTTTCAATTCAAATATTTATTTATGGAAGTATCTATAACACCTATAGAACTGTTCAAATATATAGCTGCTGCATTCAGGCATATTAATAATGCAGAGATACTATCAAAAGTTTAAAAAATCTATGAATTATAGAAAATTCCATACACTTATACAGCAGTGGCATATTACCATTCCTTTACGTCTTAACTTATGAAGCTCACAATTTATCCAGACTCTCAGCATAACAGTAGCAGCTGCTGTGGACCATCGGAAGCTGTGAACTATTGCACTGAACAGCTACTTCCATCCATGCTTATATATCTTTGTTGAAACACACACTGACATTTCACCCAAAGCCCTCTCTTCATTCTTCTGCTTCCTCCCCCATGGTCAGAATTTTGTGTTTGACAAAGTCACAGCTTCCAAACTTAAACTGCATAATGAAAGATCTAATTTCCAAGGAGTCTAATCATCTCAATCAACATCTTAGTGCCCTTTGCTCCCCACAAGACCTCTCCATCTCATTTTCCTAAAGCATCACCAATTCAACCTTACTTTCCTCACTTGCAGTAAATGATCAACTGAAGTGGAGTACTAATGACTGGCAGACTGTCTGAAAATTTCACTTTTGGCTACAGAACCATCTAGTAGATCCTATTCTGCTACCACAAATACTCCTGGGGGCAACTCCACTCCGGTTCCACTCACCACCCACTTTGACATTTTCTTTTTCACAAATGTCATGATCTCTTCAACTTTGTAGCATATTTGAACTGATAATTTAAATTACTTAAAAGATCAAAGTAGCTTGTTTCCTCAACTTAACTGGCATTTTTTACAAGAAAGAAATGATTTGCTCCATTTTTAAATTTTGTATGAAAAGGAAGATAGGATCAGATTTGGCTATGTTGCTCAATGAAGGTAAAACGACACTCACTGTCTTAGTCCACACATGAAATCACTTGGACAAAGTACCAAAGGGCAACTGGTGTTCATTACACTAACTCCTATATGAGTTGATATGTTCTGCACAGGAGGAAAAAAAAAGTGAATTTAAAAATTAGCTGGCATTTTCATTTCCCCAGTAGATTGTAAGGAAACATTTGTATATCAGAAAATTAAGAATAGTTTTCTTTAACAAAGTCTCAATTTCTCAAGTGAACGCGAAAGGAATGCGTGAAGGAAAAATAAAGCAATTACAACGAAAAAGGAATTAAGCTTTTAGTATAAAGTTCTCAATGCCAGCAGTCCTTGTAGTTCAACTAACTGCCAATATTGAACCTCCCAGATTTGTTAATTTTAAACAAGTATCGAAATTCTCTTCCTAAACCTCTCCACCTTGGTATATCTCTACTTACCTTCAAAGTCTTCTCAACACCCAAGGTTTTGACAACGCCTCCAGTCATCTCCCCTAAACTCTCAAAAAACTGAATGTCAGAATTTAACACTACTTTTATTTTTACTTTACTAAATATGTGCCAATTGGTTATCAAATGCATTCATGACTTTATTTGTAGAGATGTTCCAACATGTGTTCCAGGTTTGCTTTTCAATAGTGACTGTCAAAAGGCTATTAACCTGCCAATATTGCCCTCCCTAACTCAGGAGTGTTGTGGTGATGATAGCACCTTAACCAGTGGCTCAGAAACAGACACGGGGATCTCCAGTACACACTTTGTTAAATTCAGCTTTATTAATCTAAAAGCCACCAAAAGAATGGGAGTGAAACCCTGGTCAAAAACTGAAATTTAAACCTGCAAGGTAAGAGATTCACAAGTAAAACAGTGTTCATAAACAGAAACAAAAACAAGAAATGCTGGAATCACTCAGCAGGTCTGGCAGCATCTGTGGAAAGAGAAGCAGAGTTAACGTTTCGGGTCAGTGACCCTTCTTCGGAACTGTTCCGAAGAAGGGTCACTGACCCGAAACGTTAACTCTGCTTCTCTTTCCACAGATGCTGCCAGACCTGCTGAGTGATTCCAGCATTTCTTGTTTTTGTTTCAGATTTCCAGCATCCGCAGTATTTTGCTTTCATAAACAGAAGCTGTGGATAATATTTCTTTTCCTTTGATCTTATGAATTATGAATTTCAAAAATTACAGGGGAACTGCCTTCATGGAGTGTGTTTAACAAACCTTTTCTCATTTATTATAAGCCACATCACTAGCCTTTGATGACCTCAAGATAAAAATACAAGGGTCTTCTAATTCTTCTCCCTTGCTTTAAAAACAAGTTCAACCTTTCTGTCTCAATACATTCCCATTACCTTACAAGCAGCTTCACAGGCCCTCGCAAGTTCCCCATCTTTGTGTCCATTAATAAGTTTGCAAACATGTAACACATTGCACAAATGATAAAATGGAAAGTTGTTAGCACTTTAGTTGCCTATAATGAGGCATTGCTGCGAGGATACATCAAATAAAGCTGTTTTAATATTAAATGAATGATTATTGACAAGGGGCTGATTTCTACCGGGGGGGGGGGGGGGGGGGGTGGAGCCCATAAAGTTCAGTGGGGAGGGGCCTGCTTTGACCCCTGACATCAAGAAGGGCCCGCCCCATACTACCGGTGGCGGGGGGACCTCGGTGTGGCCCCCCTTCACGTGGCAACAGGACCTCCATCTCAATATGTAAATGAATAATAATGAGATTTAAATGAACGTACCTGCAGGCGGCGGACCTCCCATGCTGATTTTAGGGCCGCTGAACGCAGCTTGCATTCCTTCAGAACTCCGTATGGAGTTCCGAGGCGAGAACCTGGTGGGGAGAGGGAAGGAATTAAATTTTTTAGGGCCGGTGGGGGGTGGGGTGGGGAAGGGGTTGAGGGTCAAAGAGAACAAATTTTGGGGGTTGGGGGGGGGGGGAGAAGTTCGGGATATTAATAAAAGTTTATTATCGATGATTTAGCGATGAAATAACATTTTATTTTTAATTTGACGGAGATTGGGACCTTTAAAATTTTAAAGTGTTACTGAAGGGCTTGAAGCCTTTTAAAAATGGCGCCGTAAGCCGTCGTCGAGGATGCGGCGACCGCCCCCTCTATTTAAATGAGCCCCCGCGCGAAATATCGCAGGGGTTCGGTGGCGGCACTTCCGTGTTGGAGGGCCGCCGAGTTTAAAGCAAACCACCGTGGAATGCGGCGCGCTAATAAAATCCAGCCCAAAGCGTGCAATTCAACGCATAACAATTGTGTTTGGGCAGTAATGCTGGTGATTAATGAATGGGCTACTGATAAACTAGTGATTGTCTAAATCATCTCAAATAGGCTAAATTTGAAAATTTTACATTTGAGTCAATATTGATATCATATAAATTATGCAATTCCTAATATATATGGCATTAAAAATGAAGGCAAGGTTCCATATTCACTGTCTATATTGTTCCGAGAGGTGACCACGTGCATTTTTAATGAAGCCGTCTCCCTTAGCTGAACACTGAGTATGAAATTAAATTGATCAGTGTTGGTGGAACTGGAACAAGGCACAGAGCTTTTTGTTGTACATTTTGTTTTGCTCATGGATGAGACAAATTGAGCTAAGAGGCTAGAACCTAGTAAGAGCAAAACAAAAATTGGGTACATTATTACTTATTTTAAACTAAACAAATAACATCTGAAATGCAACTATTTAAATTATTATTTTTTCAGCAAAACGTAGTAAATAAGTCACCTTTTTAATTCAGTCTTTTTGTTGGGATTGGCTCTATAATTCTTGATAGTCTTTTCAATAACAGAAGCCAATTTTCCAATTACACCATTTAAAAGATAACATTTTAATTCAAGGTCAGAATATTCCGCAATATATTCCCTCAAAGCCTTTTGCTTTCATTGGCGAAATGCATGTAAAATGAAAGCTGCCACTTATGATTCAAGAGCCATTGCAATCTGTACAGCTAAATGTTTGGGCAGACTCATGCTTTTGCGTGGCAGTCATGTCTATCCACTGAAAACAGTATCTAATCTGTTAAATCATAAATCAACTCCCGTTATTAAAGACACATACAACATATATTAGATACATTAAAGTCAGCAGCCCATAATATACCGAACGCCCACTTTAAGTTTCGGCCATGGTTTGGGTTTCGAAACATTATCAAAATGAAACTTAAAATATTTCACATACCTACATGAACTACTTGATGTCAATCTAACAGTCAAAACAAACTAAGAGTGGAGTTCTGTGACACTCAGCATAACAGGAAATGGTCAATTTTGATGCTAGTTGTCACAAAATGGAAGAAATGTGATTTTTCAGAGGTTGGTGAAAACTACACAATTTAACCTCTGTAAAACCGGTTTTGTCACGAGCAAAAGTAGCAATATTTGCATAATGCACAAACACCTGGTTCAGTGTTGCTGCTGCAGCTCAAGAGGTTGCCACGTTAAGTGCACAGATTTGGAATGAATTATTTCCCAAACCGTGTTGAGAGTGTGTTGAAGCAGAAGTAAAAAGAAAGAAAGACTTGCATTTATGTAGCGCCTTTCACAACCACCAGACATCTCAAAGCACTTTACAGCCAATGAAGAACTTTTTGAAGTGTAGTCACTATTGTAATGCAGGAAACTACGCTTCCCTTTGATGAAAGATCACGGAGCTGAGACGTTAACTGTTTTTTCTCCACAGATGCTGCCAAATCTGCCGATTCTTCAATACAAGCAGAAAATGCTGAAATAAACTACTGAATGTTAGACGTCGTTAGTACATCTCTCACAGCTCGCACAGAGAAAATAAATGCTTCCTCACTTTCTCGTATTTCCCAATTAACACACCAATAAAAAGATAGGCAATAAAGAACTCAAAATAGTTAAGAATGTGATACTAGTATTAATGCAGTAACAAGAAGATAAGATTAGTCTTGTACCCAGTTCCAAAGAGAAATTCCCAAATTTGTTTGTAATCTTATCTTCGAATGGCAGAGCAGGCTCGAAGGGTCGAATGGCTCCTATTTTTCTATGTTTCTATGTTTCAAAGTAAACAGCTAGACACCCTTTACCATTTTCAGATTTCTTGGTAACCACAGACTAGTTCATGTAAAATAATGTCATTTTATCTGAATATATTCAAACTTTAATTTAAACCTGTCCCATTTAATTTCCAGTTATAAATGAATGATAACCTTCATTAGCTTACCGACATATAACCAGACTATTTCAGAAGAATGAATTTGCCAATACACAGTCAATTAATAAATATTACTTTTGCTCTGTAGACATCAAGTTAATTTAAAAAACCAATACATTTTCTCCTGCATTATAGATGATTTTTACAGTGAGTGGGGAGGATCTTTCTCATCTCCCATTCAAGTCAATGCCACCAACAATGAATGATTTACAATATCTGGCATCATACATCTGATCAAAAAAATGCTAGATACGCACAGCCAAAGTAACCAACCTGTTTTTTCCTTATACAGATGCTAGCTGACGTGGTATGTACTTCCAGTATTTTCTGTTCTAATTTTAGCTCACAATATAAACTGCATTAGACAAACTTATTAACCTTTTCAATGGCTCCTTGTATTCATGCAAAGCATCACATGGTTCCACTTATTGTGCACTTGGGTTTGAATTACGTTTAATTTGGAAACTCTGATCCAATCCAAAGCAAATTGATTTGTTTAACTTAAGGTCAAAGGCAAACCTTAAGATCACTCCTTATTCATTGAAATCCATAGGAACTCGAAAACTTGGCTGATATATGGGGAAATAAATAAATTAAAATTACTATTTTTTTTCCTTTGTCAACATGGTTGAGTAAACATGTATATGATAGACCATGTCAGCATTTCTGCAGGGATGTTGGCTCCTAGCTCAAACATATGACTTCACTTAGGGAGTTATTTTCCAGTGAAATACTCTTTCTTGTCAATGAGTTCTAGTTCAGCACCATTTTTGTTATAACTCTTCCCATTATATCAGGTGAGGTTATACAGAAACCCGGAAATCTAACAGTGGTGATAAAAGGGAGGAAATCGCACTACAACGTAGGATGTAAATTCTCAGTGGCAACATTTAACTTTTAGCTCACTAAAGAAAAGACATTAGACTTTGCACATTGTACAAAACAAAAAATGCCTGGGAGCATCTCGAGACGAGCAATCTCTTGGGGGTTAAGCTGGTGTTCCTCTGCTTAAATGTCACTTTTTTTCAAATGCAAGATCTCATCTGAGTCATTGGTGTATGACCTCGGCCACCTGTTATTTATCATGTATTACACATAACATTTACTTCTTACTTGTCCTTTACTGGGAGCATGTGCCACTTGTAACATTTAAAAACATACTGGGCTACCAGCTCACCACCAAGCGCTCGCTGGGATTTGCTCTGCGGAGTCACCGCGATATTAAACGCGGCTACTCATTTAAATGGCCGGAGTGGACCGCCGCCCCACCCCAATGACGGGGAGGGGGTGGGTGATCCATCCCCGGCAACGACGTCTGGCGCCGGCGTCATTTTTAAAGGGCTTAGAGCCCTAATGACAATTTAAATTTTTTTAAAGGAACATTGAATTTTAAAGTATTAAACATAATTAAACATATCTTCCCAGCCCCTCTCCCACCTCACATCTCCAATAGCCTTACATTTCATTCCTTGCCCTCTTCCCCACCCCCCCCCACAAAGGTCAGAAACTTTTAACTTTACGCTTCCCATCACCCACTAGACCAATCACGCAAGTTTGACCCTGTCCCCGCCACCCCCCCCCCCACATTGATATACATACCTCCTACCCCCTTCCTACCAGTGTTCCGCCGTACTTCACTGGTCGGAGATCGGACGGCGCGGGTGTGCCGGCCACTGACCGTAATTTCGGAACGGGATGGCCGGTAGCACCAGGTAAGTAATTATTCTTTAATTTACGCGTCTTAACATATTTAAATGCGTCTCCTGTCCCAGAGCGGCCGGGGGGGAGGGGCCACGAGGCCTCACCAATGGCGGTAATAATGGGGTGGGGCCTTTCCAGCGTCGAGGCCCACGGCAGGACTCTCCCAGTGGCATTTTCCGGGTCCCCCCAATGTCGCGGGGGGGGGGGGGGGGGTCAGTAAAACTCAGCCCATTATTTCAGTATAACTTTGGTGTGAAAAGCCTCAATTTTAAAGTTTAAAATGGAGTGCAAGTGACCCAGCAACAATTATTCAGCAAAAACTCCACCTCACACCCTGTGGAGAGCTGGGTGTGATCACTTAATGAGAAAATCATTAATTGGCCTCTCAGTCTCTGAGCTCTGTCTATTTAAAAGGACTGAGATTGGTTGGGATCAGTGAGATGTAAATGTTTCCATCATGAGAGGCCCCACCTCTGCAGCAAAACACTGAATGTGCTGAATCCAACAACAGAGCAAATATATAGCCCAGTTACAGTATCAAACCTCTATTTCTCAGTGACACACTGTAGTCTTAAAATCAACTTTTGAATTTAACTTCCATTTTTTAATTACTTCATTTCCTCCTTAGACCTGGCCCAACATGATAGGTGCTTCTCAACAAGGGATGCAGACTATTCAGACTGGACTGTTGCAATGTATAATTTCAGCTAAGCATCTTAACGAGATTACTATCTTGTCATTCAGTGTGAGATATTTCTTATACTGTACATGCTCAAAGTTTAAAGAATCTTCTAGCTTTCAGTTTCTTTTCTCCCCTCACCAGGTATCTGTCAGTTTCTACCTTTCCCAGATGTGGTTTCACGAGCCCTCACTCAAGTGGCCATTATTCATATGTCGAAGCTCAATAGTAAGCACCACCAGGCAATATGTATACAGGGCTCACCACAGTCAAATCCAATTCTGTCCTCACCGAACGTCCATATGTGCAAATCCAATGGAGGGTTGCTGGAGAGCAACTAGAAGTAAGAATCCTAGCCAATTCTGTACCTCCCTAAACCAAAAGTGCTGAGGCCAGCTGTAATGCGTTCAACTGCCATTGCAGCTGAAATCAACAAACTCAGATTTTACCAAGGGTCAAACCTTGGATCTTTCTGAAATATATGGCTTGACTTCTCACTGCCCATATTTGTTCAGCAGCTAGGGGAGCCCAGCTTTTTTTTTAAAAATGTGGCCTTTGTTCTAGTACTGTCAGTTATGCAATGCAGGGACTGTAATTATGAGGCCACTGTATTGTTTAATTACAGTAACCGAGGAACTCATAATCCCTCATATTAAGCAGGAGCAGCAGAGAATGAACCTGACATGTAGGGGGAAGAAAATGGTGAAAAAAAACAACCTGGAAAAGGCTTGGAATTAAAATGATTAGACAAAAGCAGTGACAAAAGGGGGAAAGAGACGGAATGAGCCTCACAGATTTTGATTTTTTTTTTAAAAAAAGGCACAGAAAGCACATAAAAAATGAATGAGGATTGCAGTCCAGGGACAGAGACTAGAAAAGCTAATCACTCGACACAAGAATGATTAAAAGAGTGGCAACACATAAACCACAGGAGAATTTGCATTTCCAAAGAGATGTGAATTTGGACAGCATTTGAACAATAAATAAAAGTGAAAAACACTGGAACAGCAGTCGAGGAAGCAAATGAGAAAATAGAATCATAGAATGGTTACAGTACAGTAGGTGGTCATTTGGCCCATCATGTCCATGCCAGCTCTCTGCAAGAGCAACTCAGCTTGCCCCACTCCCCTGCCCTATCCCTGTAGCCCTGCAACTTTTCTCTGTTCAGGAGCTTATCCAATTCCCTTTTGAAAGCTACAATTATATCTGCCTCCACTACACTCTCAGGCAGTGCATTCCAGACCCTAAACACTTGCTGCGTAATAAAAGTTTTTCATGTCACCATTGGTTCTTTTGCCACCTTAAATCGGTGTCCTCCGGTTTTTGACCCTTCCGCCAATGATAACTGTTTCTCTTTATCTACTGTCTGGGCCTCTCATGATTTTTAAACACCTCTCTCAAATCTCCTCTCAACCTTCACTGCTCTAAGGAGAACAGCCCCAGCTTCTCCAATTGATCCACGTAACTGAAGTCCCTCATCCCTGGAACCATTCTTGTAAATCATTCCTGCACCCTCGCTAAAGCCTTCACATGCTTCCTGAAGTGTGGTGCTCAGAATTGGACATAATACTCCAGTTGAGGCTAAATTAGTGTTTTATAAAGGTTCGTTATAACTTCATTGCTTTTGTACTTTATGCCTCTATTCATAAAGCCCTGGATCCCATATGCCTTTTTAACCACTTTCTCAACCTCCCCTGCCAGCTTCAATGATTTGTGCACATATATCCACAGGCCTTTCTCTTCCTGCACCCCCTTGTACCTTTTATTTTATCTTGCCCCGCCTTGTTCTTCCTACCAAAATGTATCACTTCACACTTCTCTGCATTAAATTTCATCTGCTACATGTCCGCCCATCCCACCAGCCTGTCTACATCCTCTTGAAGTCTAATCACTATCCTCTTCACAATCCTTCTATTTTTTGTGTCATCTGCAAATTTTGAAATTGTGCCTTGTACACTAAAGTCTAGGTCATTGATATAGATCAAGAAAAGCAGTGAAGCTGGTACCGACACCAGGAGAATCCCACTGTATACCTTCCTCCTGTCTGAAAAGTTTGCAGATGACAGAAAGATTAGTTATGTGGTAGATAGTGAGGAGGATTGTTGTAGGCTGCAGGAAGATATTGATGGTCTGGTCAGATGGGCAGAAAAGTGGCAAATGGAATTCAACCTGGAGAAGTGCGAGGTGATGCATTTGGGGAGGTCAAACAAGGCAAAGGAATACATGATTAACGGGAAAATACTGAGAAGTGTAAAGGAAGTGAGGGACCTTGGAATTAATGTTCACAGATTCCTGAAGGTAGCAGGACAGGTCGATAAGGTAATTAAAAAGGCATATGGAATCCTTTATTAGCCGAGGTATAGAATATAAAAGCAGGGAGGTTATGCTGGAACTGTATAGCTCATTTGATAGGCCACAACTTGAATACTGTGTGCAGTTCTGGTCACCTCATTACAGAAAGGATGTAATTGCACTAGAGAGGGTACAGAGAAGATTTACGAGGATGTTGCCAGGACTGGAAAAATGCAGCAATGAGGAAAGATTGGATAGGCTGGGATTGTTCTCCTTGGAAAAGAGAAGGCTGAGGGGAGATCTGATTGAAATGTACAAAATTTTGAGGGGCCTGGATAGAGTGGAGGCGAAGGGTCTATTTACCTTAGCAGAAAAGTCAGTGACTAGGGGGCATAGATTTAATATGATTGGTAGAAAAATTAGAGGGGAGATGAGGAAAAACCTTTTCACCCAGAGGGTGGTGTGAGTCTGGAACTCACTGCCTGAAAGGGTAGTTGAGGCAGAAACCTTCAACTCATTCAAAAGGAGTCTGGATATGCACTTCAAGTGCCGTAATCTGCAAGGCTATGGATCAAATGCTGGAAAGGTGGGATTAGAATAGGTGAATTGTTTTTTGGCCAGCACAAACACAATGGGCCAAGTGGCCTTTTTCTGTGACTGAAATTTTCTGAGTCTATGATTTTAAAAACAACCATGCACCATTATTCTCTATTTCCTGTCACTCAACTAACTTTGTATCCATGTTGCCACTGCCCCATTTATTCCATGGGCTTCAACTTTGATGACAAGCCCGCTATGCGGCACTTTATCAAAGGCCTTTTGGAAGTCCATGTTCACCACATCAACCCTCTGTTACTTCATCAAAAAACTGAATCAAATTAGTCAAACATGATTCGCCTTTAACAAATTCATACTAGATTTCCTTTACTAATCCAAACTTGTCCAAGTGATTGTTCATTTTGTTGCGGATTATAATTTCTAAACGCTTTCCCACCATGGAGTTTAAACTAACTGCCCTGTACTTGCCGGGTTTATCCTTCACCCTTTTGAACAATGGATAACACTTGCAATTCTCCAATCCTCTGGCACCCAATCCTCCATAGAAACGGGGAAGATCATGGCCACTACCTCTGCAATTTCCACCCTCACTTCCCTCGGCATCCTCAGATGTATCCCATTTGGTCTTGGTGATTTATGAACTTTAAGTACAGCCAGCCTTTCTAATACCTCGATCAATTTTAGCCAATCCAGTATCTCAACTCCCTCCTCATGCACTATGACTTTGGTAGCATCTTCTTCCCTCGGTAAAGACAGAAGTAAAATACTCATTTAGTACCTCAGCCATGCTCTCTGCCTCCATGTGTAAATCCCCTTTTTGGTGCCTAATTGGCCCCATCCTTCCTTTTACTCATTGGTATCCTTCCATCTACAAAAAATGATGGATATGCAGCAAACAATCCATTTAGGTGGATGTTCCTTTGCTGATGTTTGCGAAGGCCAATCTTTGCAAGGCAGATTCTGCCACAAGTGCTGCATGTGGAGCTGCCAAGTGACACGGAGTTGTAGTTTTTGACATTGGCGCCTGTTGCCAAGCTGCTGTAGCAACTGGTCATCGTGGTAGTGCACACCAGTCCACAGGATGTGTCACCATTTCCCTTTTTCACGAGCTCGTGACTCCCAGGTGCCATAGTTGACATTTAGGGCCTTCATGTCACACTTGCAAGAATCCTTGAAATGGAGCTTTGGGCACCCCACTGGTTGGTCTGGCCCCGGCTACCTCACCATACAGAAGGTCCTTGAGTATGTGATCATCTTTCATCCTGCGGACGTGTCCGGTCCACCGAAGCCACCTCCATTTGATTAGCGTCAACACACTTGAAAGCTCTGCCTTTGAGAGGACATCCACATTTGTGATTTTGTCTTGTCAGGATATACCCACAATGCGTTGCAGACAGCGAAGGTAGCTGCAAGTTTCCCATATTTCACAGCCTCCTTTTACTATTTATTTACCTATAGAAGACTTTTGGATTCCTTTTTGAATTAATGGCTGGTCTCTTCTCATACTCTCTCTTTGCCTCTCGTTTCTCCTTTTTCACTTCCCCTCTGAACTTCTATATTCAACCTGATACCCACTTGTATTATCAACTTGACATCTGTCATCTGCATTCTTTTTCTGCTTTATCTTTCACCATCCGGGGAGCTCTGGCTTTGATTGCCCTATTTTTCCCCTTCAGGGGAATGTACCTGGACTATATACACAATCCATCTCCTCTTTAAAGGCAGCCATTGTTCCATTACAGTTTTGCCTGCCAATCTTTGATTCCAATTTACCTGGGACTGTTCCGTTCTCACCCCACTGAATTTTTACTCTAGATTGCGCCTTGTTCTTCTGCAATAGCTAACTTAAACTTTATGATACTATGATCACTGTTCCTTAACTGTTCCCCTACTGATACTTAATCCATTTGACCCATCTCATTCTGCAGAACCTGAACCAGCAATGCCTCCTTCCTCATTGGGCCAGAAACATACTGATGTAGAAAATTCTCCTGAACACACTTCAGAAAACTTCCATCCTGTGCTATACTGTTCTTTGTTCTATGCCCTTTATACTATAATCCCAGTCTATATTAGGATAATTAAAGTCCCTCATTATCACTACTCTATAATTACACTGCAAATATGCTCCAAATCTTTCCCACTAGTTGGTGGCCTATAGAACATACCCAGTTGTGTGATGGTACCTCTATTGTTTCTCATTCTAACCCAATAGATGTCATCAGCACCTCCAGGACATCCTTTCTCTCCAGACTGCAATATTCTCCTTAATCAATACTGCCACCCTCCTCCTTTCTTTCCTTCCCTATCTTTCCTGAATACCTTGTATCCAAGGATATTTAGTACCCAGTCCTGCCTTTTTTTGAGCCAGGCCTCCATTATCGCCACATCATGAAACATCATATTTCCATGTGGCTATCTGTGCCTGCAACTCACCAACCTTATTTACCACACTTTATGTGTTTGTATACATGCACAGTAAACCTAATTTAGACCTTATTGCATTCCCTCTTAGTCTGACCCCACCTAATACCTTACTATTTCTTGGTTGGAATCCTTCCATCTACAAAAGATGATGGCCACAGCTAACAATCCATTTAGGTGGTGTGTCTTCCCTTGGTGCACCTTTGCTGCTGGTTGTGAAAGCCAATCCTAGAGAGGCAGGTTCTGCCACAAGTGCCGCACATGAAGCTGCCAAGTGACACTGAGTTGTTGTTTCCGGTGTTGGCATTGGCACCTGTTGCCAAGCTGCTGTAGCCACTGGTCGTTGTGGTAGTGCACACTAGTTCACATGATGTGTTGCCATTTCTTACTCTAGTTCTATCTAGAATAAAGAAAACACCAGACCAGATAACTAAAACAGTGTGACTGTCAGTAAAGCCAACTAAGGCAGCAGGTCAGAGAAACCATGAGGAATGTAGCAGACTGTTGGCTGTGAATGAAGAAAGCAACAATGAATAAGACATGATAAGGAGGGCAACATCTTATTTAGAAAGTAGTTAGAGAGCAATGGCTGGAGGAACATAATTCACTCCTGGAGTAGTTAAGACCGGAGTGAATTGATTATTAGTTGTGATTTATTAAGTAACTTGCCTTTGGCTATTCACCAAGCCATTTTATTGGGTTGAATGGAAGGCAAAAGGAGAAATGGTCTCAATTGTTTACTGATATCCAACACAAGCATGACATTCATTATGCAGAAGCTCGAAGGTCTAATGGAAGGAAGAGAGAACTGACAAGTTGTGAATATTTATTCAATTGAGATGAAATAGGTAATTTCATGCGTTTATAAAATTCAGTCCATTTCCGTGGACAAATTGCCCGTGATTGCAGCTTAAATGTGTTAATTGTCTCTGAGGGTCTCAAAGGATTAACTGACGAGAGTGTAAGGAAAAAAAAAATCACCTGAGAGGAGATGAATGAGATCAGACAGAAAAGCAATGTTTCCAGGCACAGTAATCATGAATTGATTGTAAAGCAATGGCATAGCCTCAGAGGGGTTACACAAAATTGAATCAGAATACAGCCCATTAAAGAAGCTTTAGTTTGTAAATTGAAAAGTCCATTGGAGTTGGAAAAGGGATTAGAAGAATTATGTTTTTAAATGGAGAAGTGTGCCAAAAAGGTAATGAGTGGAGACCAAAAAATGATAACATAGATGGGTATGGTGGCCAGAAAACCAGACCACAAGAGGGGTGCAGAGTTTCCGAGCTATGAATGCAGACTGATGTGGGCAACTGCAGGCGAGTAACTCACCTCCTGACTCCCCAAAGCCTATCCTCCATCTACAAGGCACAAGTCAGGAGTGTGATGGAATACTCTCCACTTGCCTGGATGAGTGCAGCTCCAACAACACTCAAGAAGCTCGACACCATCCAGGACAAAGCAGCCCGCTTGATTGTTTCTGGATGGGGAGCCATTCACTCCCTCCACCACCGATGCACGGTGGCAGCAGAGTGTACCATCTACAAGATGCACTGCAGCAATGCACCAAGGCTCCTTAGACAGCACCTTCCAAACCCACGACCTCTACCAACTAGAAGCACAAGGGCAACAGATGCATGGGAACACCACCACCTGCAAGTTCCCCTCCAAGTCACTCACCATCCGTTCCTTCACTGTCCCTGGGTCAAAATCCTGGAACTCCTTCCTAACAGCACTGTGGGTGTACCTACCTCACATGGACTGCAGCAGTTCAAGAAGGCAGCTCACCACCACCTTCTCAAGGGCAATTAGGGATGGGCAATAAATGCTGGCCAGCGATGCCCACTTCCCATAAATGAATTTTTAAAAAGTGCTCCAAGGTAAGTTAATTACATCAAGAAGGGACAACAAAGACTGGATGAGTTTTATTAGAAGGTCAAGGCCCAAGAGAGCTCGGACAGAGAAAGAGGAGTCAGTCTGAATACCAGCATATTCTCCTTGATGGAATAATAGGCGTGTAGTAGAAAGAAAATGCAAGGCCTGGACGAGGAGTCAAGGTTCAGACTGACAAAGCACAGCTGTAGTGAGCAAATGTTCTGAAGCAAAGCAATAGGAAATGAAATGATTTGGTGTGTGTATCGTGTTCCCTTGTGTACAACTTATTGCAGTAATATATTAACATATATAAAAAATGTGACCGAACACTTTCAGAATTAAATATTATATTCAGCGTACTTAGTTTAGAAGAAAATTGAAAATGTTTGGGTAGATTTTCTTTCCACTTGGGTTTTCTACAGTGGGGGAAGGGAACTCGCCTGGTGCTGCAGTGGATGAGTTGTTGCAGTAGTTGAAGTGGACAGAAGATATTTAGAGGGTGTGGCAAACTATTAAAAATATCAGCTCCAAATCTGTCACCCGCTTTGCATAAGCCCAGCTGCACTTTACAGGCAGTTAGTAGGTTGGTAAGAAAGAGTGACCAGATTGTCTGCTGCAGATCCATTAGTATTCATTCCACCTGCCTCCCACTGTCACAATACACTTACCACCTTTTCCTTGCAGACCTACCATTCCAATAGTAAAGCAGAGGCCGAAAAGGAGGGAAATCCACCCTTTAAATTAACTTACATGAGACAATGTGGGCATGGTAAGCCAACACAGATTGTATTTATATAGTGCCTTGAACATTGAAAAGAATCCCAGAGCATAAAGAGAAAATGAACACCAAGCCTAAGATGATGATAGCGACAAAAAGCTTGGTCAAAGGGTGTGTATTGAGAAGGGTTTTAAACCAAGTGAGAAAGGTCTAGAGGCAGAGAGGCTTAGACAGGGATTCCAGAGCATGAGGCCTACGTAGCCTCGGTACAGCCTGACTGAATGGTAGAGCGAAGGAAGTGCGACTGATACAAAAGAAACCAGAGGCAAAGGAAGCTGGAGAGTTTGCAGGGGTGGGGCAGGGGTCAGGTTGTAGGACTGGAGGAGGTTTAGACGCAAGGAAGGGTGAGGCTATATTCATATTTAAACAGGAGGTTTAGGATTTTAAATAAGATGTTGTGGACTGGGAGCTACGGTGCAGGGTCTGGTGATGTTATAGAGGTGGCCTGAGAGAGAAGAGAGAGAGAGAGAAGAGAGAGAGAAGAGAAGAGAGAAAGAGAGAGAGAAGAGAGAGAGAGAAAAGAGAGAGAGAGAAAAAGAGAGAGAGAAAAAGAGAGAGAGAGAAAGAGAGAGAGAAAAAGGAGAGAGAAAAGAGAGAGAGAGAAGAGAGAGAGAAAGAGAGAGAGAGAAGAGAGAGAGAGAAAGAGAGAGAGAGAAAGAGAGAGAGAGAAAGAGAGAGAGAGAAAGAGAGAGAGAACGAGAGAGAAAGAGAGAGAGAAAGAGAGAAAGAGAGAGAGAGAGAGAGAGAGAGAGAGAGAGAGAGAGAGAGAGAGACGAGAGAGAGAGAGAGAGAGAGAGAGAGAGAGAAAACTCAAATGTGGATGTCAAGGTTATGGACTGTCTGATTCAGCCTAAGACACTGGCCAGGGAGGGAGAACTGAATTGATGGCAAAGGTATGGTGTTTTTGGTTTAGGCAAAAAGACAATGGTCAATCTTACCAATATTTAGCAGGCAGAAATTGCAGTTCATTCAAGACCAACAGTCCCACAACACAGAGATAATGGAGATGGTCGAGAGGTGGTGGAGAGATAGTGCTAAGTGTTGCAGCATACAGATGTAAGCTGACCCCACATCTCCAGATAATTACACCAAGGGAAAGCATGTAGATGAGGAAGAGGAGGGGGCTATATGTAGATACCTTGGGACTCCTGAGTTTAAAGGTACTGGGGTGGGAGATGAAGCCGTTGCTGAAAATATTCTGCCGACGAGCAGATAGGTGGAAACAAGTGAGGGTGGTTCCGCTGAGATGGACAATGGAGGGGAGGCGTTGGAGGAGTATGGTGTGGTCAATGATGTCGAAGGCTGCAAAAAGGCTGAAGAGAGATAATGCACCATAATCACAGCCACAAAGGATGTCATTTGTGACTATGGTTAGTAGCATTTTGGTGCTATGGCAGGGGTGAAAACCTGATCAGGGAGATACAAACAGTGAGCTGTGGGGTTGGGGGGGGGGGGGGTGGTGTGGGGGGAATGTGTGGATTTGGGATGTGATGGTGTGTTGATGGACTTTGGAAATGGGGTCATAATTTGTGAGGATGGAGGAGTGGATGGTGAGTTGTTTTTTTTTTTTGAGAAGAGGAGGATGGAAAATTATCTACAATATTTGCCAGCCTTGGCAGTCAGGAAGGCAAGTTGGACATTCTGCGGTTTAGTGAAAATGGGTCAGTGGAGAAGGAGGTGGGTCTCACTTACAAGGTGAGCTTGGAGAAAGCATGAAAGAAGATGGGAGTGAAACTAGAGTGAGATCTGGGTTCAGGTCAAGGGCAGCAGGGAGCCTTGTGGGAGGTTTGGCTTGGTGGGAAAGGGGAAGCAACTGAACGGATGGTCTCACACTTAGCAACAAAGAAGTCCATGAGCTCCTTGCATTTGGCAGAAGTGGAATGAGCAGGGGAGTGGGATTTAAGCAGATGGTTGGTTGAAGAAAGAAGCAGCCGGGGTTATCTTTGCTTTTCAGAATGATCCTGAAGTAGTGGGTGATTTTGGCTGGGGAGAATGAGGACCAAAAGCCCTTCACGAGGTTGCCAAATTTGGTGATGGATAGATAAACTAATTGTGTGCCAGATATGCTCAAGTCTGTGCCCCTTGGACTGGAAGGAGCAAAATCAGTGGCAATTCCATGAGGGAAGACAGTAAAGGTTTTGATGGGGGCAATGGGTACCAAAACTGGAGGTGAAGAAGTGATCCAGTAAATGAACAGCTGCAGAAGTATTGCCATGAATAGAAGACCAAGCAGCAGTGGTCACCATGACAGGAAGCTGAGAAAAATAGCAGTGGCTATTTTTAGGAGCAGCAATTTGTCAGAAGGCCTCCCTACCTTATCGTGGCATATTTAACATTAAATCATTAATTTCGTGAGTAATGTCCTTAGCACAAAATTTTTGTGTGTGTTTTTTTTGAAAATCTGTATATTTGTACCACTGCATATTTAACTGGGTCAGAAATCCAAGATGGCAGGCTAATTTCCTTGTTTAATATCATTAGAAAAGCTTGACCTATAATTTTTTCTGCCACAGACAGAGTTAGCGTTACCCTGCACAATGAATTTGTCACATAGCATCTAACACTTAATATATGGATGTTTTTGCAAAGTTTCAGCCTGTAAAAAGAGTACTCTTTATATTTTTATGAAAAAGACAGTGATAGACTCTGAAGGAGCCCATTTAACACCTTGTTCATTTTTGTATCCTATGCAAATACACCATGAGTTATTTAAACTGATGATTCATTTGCAAAAAACTTTGATTTGTTTTTCAGTAGTTTGGGCAATACAGTTTATGTTTCTTGCAGTTTTTTAGGGAGAAATAAGAAACACAAGAACAAAAGAAATAGGAGCAGGAGTAGAGGATTCAGCCCTTGGATCCTGCTGCACTATTCAGTACAATCATGGTTAATCCTCGACCTCAACTGCCCCTTCCCGCCCTATCCTCAAAGCCCTTGATTCCCTTAGTACCCAAAAATCTATTGATCTCAATCTTGAATATACTCAATGATGGAGCATCCACAGCCCTCTAGGTAGAGAATTCCAAAGATTCACAATCCTTTGAGGGAAGAATTTTCTCATCTCAGTCCTTCCCTTTATTCTGAGATTGCAATCCCTAGTTTAGACTCCACAGCCAGTGGAAACATCCTCCCAGCATCTACCTGTCAAGCTTGCTAAGAATCTTAATGGTTCAATGACAGCACCTCGTAATCTTCTAAACTCCAGGGATTATAGGCCTAGTCTACTCAGTCTCTCCTCATAGGACATTCCTCTCATCCCAGGAATCAGTCTAGTGAACCTTCATTGCCCATATTCTAAGACAAATCTTTCCGCCCTGAGCTAAGGAGACCAAAACTGTGCAGAGTATTCCAGCTGTGGTCCCACCAAGGCCCAATATAGTTATAGTGAGACTTCTTTACTCTTATAATCCAATCCTTTTGTAATAGAGACTAAGATACCATTTGCCTGCCAAATAGCTTGCTGTATCTGCATGTTAACTTCCTGTGATTCATGTCCAATGACACCAGATCCTCTGAGTACCAACATTTCTCAGGCTCTCACCATTTAACAAATATTCTGTTTTTTTCTTTTTCCTATCAAAGTGGATAACTTCAAAGTTCTCACGTTATATTCCATCTGCCATGTTCTTGCCCACACACTCAACCTGTCTATATCCCTTCACAGCCTCTTTT
This sequence comes from Heterodontus francisci, assembly GCF_036365525.1. Classification (NCBI taxonomy): domain Eukaryota; kingdom Metazoa; phylum Chordata; class Chondrichthyes; order Heterodontiformes; family Heterodontidae; genus Heterodontus; species Heterodontus francisci. The sequence continues at coordinate 42,129,122 of NC_090401.1, read as the reverse complement.
CGTTTTCTTCACAGCTTACTTTCCCACCTAATTGTGTACGATCAGCAAATACATTACACTCAGTCCCCTCATCAAAGTCATTGATAAAGATTGTAAATAGCTGACTGAGCCCAACCACTGATTCCTGCTAGTTACAACCTGAAAATTACCAGTTTATTCCTACTCTGTTTTCTGTGCGTTAACCCATCTTCAATCATGCTAATGTATACCCGCAATCCCATGAGCTCTAATTTTGTGAAATAAGCACTTGTGCAGTACCTTATCAAATGTTTTTTGAAAATCCAATTACACTGCATCCAATGGTTCCCCCTTATCCATCCCGCCAGTTGCAACCTCAAAAAACACAACAGATTTGTCAAACATGATTTCCCTTTCATAAATCCATGTTGACTCCACCTTATGATTTTCTGCCCTGTTAACATGTACCTAATAATAGATTTTAGCATTTTCCCAATGACTGAAGTCAGGCTAACTGGCCTATAGTTCCCTGTTTTTTCTCTCCCTCCTTTCTTGAATAGTGAGATTACGTTTGCTACCTCCAATCCATGGGCACAGTGGTGCAGTGGTTAGCACCGCAGCCTCACAGCTCCAGGGACCTGGGTTCGATTCTGGGTACTGCCTGTGTAGAGTTTACAAGTTCTCCCTGTGACTGTGTGGGTTTTCGCCGGGTGCTCCGGTTTCCTCCCACAGCCAAAGACTTGCAGGTGATAGGTAAATTGGCCATTGTAAATTGCCCCTAGTGTAGGTTGGTAGGGAATATGGGATTACTGTAGGGTTAGTATAAATGGGTGGTTGTTGGTTGGCACAGACTCGGTGGGCCGAAGGGCCTGTTTCAGTGCTGTATCTCTAAATAAAATAAATATATAAAGCACAGAGCAGATCCACAGGCATTAATTCAAATGAATAGTTTGTACAAGGTATTATCGAGAAGAGGGAATAGAGATTTTTTCTGAGATCATGGATGAGCAGCTGAGCCTGTTGCTTGCAATTCCTGCGTCATGTGTGACCACGCGTGTAGGAAGTGTCTCCAGCAGCTTGAGCTCGAGCCAGAGCCCAGGATTTCGGAGCTGGAGTCACTGCAGAGCATCAGGGAGGATGAGAATTTCCTGGATCATATGTTCCAGAAGGTAGTCTCCCCACAGGCAGTGGAAGCTCAGGATTGTAGATGAGTGGCCATCCGGAAGAGGCAGGAAATGCAGGAGTCTTCGGGGTGTGTGCCATTCTCAAACTGATATTCAGCTTGGGAGACGACTGGGAGTGATGACACCTTGGATTGCAGTCCAGATCATGGCACCAATGGACAAGGGACTGCACAGGAGGGAACAGCAAAGAGTAGAAATGTAGTCATTATAGGAGACTACACAGTTAGGGGGAGAGACAGGTGTTTCTGTAACCCTCATCATGAGTCTCGCATGGGCTGTTGCCTCCCTGGTGCCAAGGTAAAGGACAACACAAAGAGGTTGCAGAATATTCTGCAGGGGGAAGGGAGTGAGGCAAAAGTTGTGGTACATGTCAGTATCAATGACATTGAGGGGGCAAGTCGAGATCCTACGGTCAGATTTTCAGGATCTACGGAGGAAGTTAAAAAGTAGACCTCAAATAGGTAGTAATCTCTGGATTACTCCCAGTGCCACGTGCCAGTAGAAATAGGAAGATAGGGAGTCATGCTTGGCTTGAGGCATGGTGCAGGAGGGAGGGCTTCAGATTCTTGGGATTTTGGGACCAGTTCTGGGGTAGGAGACATTTATTCAGGATTGGGACCAAAGTCCTTGTGGAGAGGTTCACTAATGTGGTTGGGGCAAGTTTAAGTTAAATTGGCAGGGGGATGGGCACAAGCATATAGACGCAGAAAAGGGGAATATGGTGCATAAAGGAGTGAGTGTGTTGGTTAGTACTACAGAGGAAGTAGTACCATATTAGATAGCAGTCAGAGAAGGATTACGAGTAAAACAAAAACAGGTTTACAATACATGAATGTAAATGCACAAAATATAGCAAATGAGGTTGGTGAGCTACAAGCACAAATGCTGTGTGGGAATATGATGCAGTGGCAGTAACGGAAATGTGGGTTAAACATGTTGAAGACTGGGCACATAACTTCAATGGGAGAGGGGATCTAACCAGGGTAAAATGGAACCAAAAATTGACAGGAAAAACTGTATCAGAACAATGGGTGATCTTTAAGGAGATGTTTCAGTTACTGACTAGGTACATTGCAACAAAAGATGAAAGATAAGGGAACCAAAGCCAGAGCTCCTTGGATGATGACACAAAAAAAGGGTGCATCATTTGAAAGGTCTTTTCATCAGTTCTGATGAAGACCCATTGACCTGAAACATTAACTTTGCTTCTCTCTACACAGATGATGCCAGACCTGCTATGTATTTCCAGCACTTTCTGTCTTTATTTCAGATTTCCAGCACCTGCAGTATTTTTCTTTTCTTTTAGGGATTTTAGCTACAATGTTAGGTGGGAGAAGCTGGGGTTGTTCTCCTTGGAGTAAAGGAAATCGAGAAGAGATTTGCTGGAAGTGTACAAGATTATGACAGGTTTAGAGAAGGTACAACAACTAGGGGACACAGATTTAAAATTTTGGGCAAGAGATTGCGGGGTGGGGGGGGGGGGGGAGACAAGTAGAAAAACATTTTTTTTTTTTTTTTTTAAACACACAGCGAGTGGTAATGACCTGGAACTCACTGCCCAGGAGGGTGGTGGAAGCTGAGACGATGAATAATTTCAAAAGGAAATTGAATGAGTACTTGAGTGAAAATAAACTTGCAGGGCTATGAGGACAGAGTGCGGGAGTGGGACTGACTGGATCACTCTACAGAGTTTTTTTTATTCATTCATGGGATGTGGACGTCGGTGGCTAGGCCACCATTTATTGCCCATCCATAATTGCCCTTGAGAAGGTGGTGGTGAGCTGCCTTCTTGAACCGCTGCAGTCCATGTGAGGTAGGTACACCCACAGTGCTGTTAGGAAGGGAGTTCCAGGATTTTGACCCAGCGACAGTGAAGGAACGACGATATAGTTCCAAATCAGGATAGTGTGCGACCTGGAGGGGAACTTGCAGGTGGTGGTGTTCCCATGCATTTGCTGCCCTTGTCCTTCTAGTTGGTAGAGGTCGCGGGTTTGGAAGATGCTGTCTAAGGAGCCTTGGTGAGTTGCTGCAGTGCATCTTGTAGATGGTACATACTGCTGCCATTGTGCGTCGGTGGTGGAGGGAGGGAATGTTTGTAGATGGGGTGCCAATCAAGTGGGCCGCTTTGTCCTGGATGGTGTCGAGCTTCTTGAGTGTTGTTGGAGCTGCACCCATCCAGGCAAGTGGAGAGTATTCCATCACACTCCTGACTTGTGCCTTGTAGATGGTGGTCAGGCTTTGGGGAGTCAGGAGATGAGTTACGCGCAGCAGGATTCCTAGCCTCTGACCTGCTCTTGTAGCCATGGTATTTATATGGTTACTCCAGTTCAGTTTCTGGTCAATGGTAACCCCTAGGATGTTGATAGTTGATAGATGTTGACCATCTCCAACAAGACAGAATCTAACCATCTCCCTTTGTCATTCAATGGCATTGGCACTTGTGTGGCATGAATGTTACTTGCCACTTATCATTCCAAGCCTGTATATTGTCCAGGTCTTGCTGCATTTCTACACGGACTGCTTCAGTATCTGAGGAGTCGCGAATAGTGCTGAACATTGTGCAATCACCAGCAAACATCCCCAATTCTGAGCTAATGATTGACGGAAGGTCATTGATGAAACAGCTGAAGATGGTTGGGCCTAGTGCGGGCGTAAACCCGATGGGTTATGATAATCAGCAGGAGGCTTCCTTGCTGATATTTGACCTGAAGCCGTGAGATTTCATGGATCCAGAATAAACCCTGAGGTCTGTCAGGACCACTCCAATGTGGCCTCATCTTTGGTGAATCTATCCTGCCAGTGGGACAGGACATACCAGAAATGGTGATGGTAAAGTCAGAGATGTTGACTGATAGTCATACACACAGCATCATACCTGTCAGGTTATTGCTTGACTAGTCTGTGGGATAGATCTCCAAACTTTGGCACTGACACTCCCGCCCCCCCCCCCCCCCACCAATATTAGTGAGGAGAACACTTGTAGGGTCGACTGGGCTGGGTGTGTCGTTGTTGTGTTCAGACTAGATACCCAAGTCACTGTACAGTGGTCCATCCAGCCATATTCTTTTGTTCCTTTTTGGCAGTTTTCTACAACTGAGGAGCTTGCTTGGCCACTTCAGAGTGCAGTTAAGAATCGACCAAGAATAGCACAGGAGTGGAGTTGCACATAATCTAGACTGGGTAAGGTTGGAAGATTTTCTTCCCTAAGAAATACATTAGTGAACCAGTTGGGTTTTTAAGAACAATCCATCAGCTTCATGGTTAATTTTTCCAGTACCAGCTAATTTCCAGTTTTTGGTTTACATTTTTTAAAAACGTAATTTAAATTCTGAAACTGTCATGTAACATGCCCACTATGCTACAGTACTATTAATAATTGATTAGTTACATCTCTCCATCACCTTTGCAATTACCCACTCAGGGGCTCCCACATGTGTCATGAAAAGGTGGCAGAACTGCTGTTCCATTTCTGGGCTACAAGTGTTTACTGATGAATCTTTGAAATCTAGTTTAATTGACAGTTTATCTTCCTTTGTCCTGGTTCAGATTTCAAAGGTTTTTCAATGAATCTCTGCTTTGCCAGACAGTGAACAAGCTGGGGCTAGTAGAATACTGTATAACTGATTTCACATCTAAGCTTTGCATCACGAACTGATCCAAGTGAAAAATGTTACCCAGAATCACAAGAAGTTTGAGATGTTTTATTATTTTGAGACTGGGACCATTGTTCAATTCCAGAAAGCAAGGATGAAGGATAGAACTGAAGCAAATCTTTATACACTTCAATTTATTTACAGTGTTACGAAAGTGCTTCCATTTGTTGTTAAATTTTGAGGACTTGTGTTTTATTTGCGAAAACTGAAAAGGATTCCATGGATGTTTTTTTTCCATTGCGGTCATTGAAAGGACTGAGAGATCTTGTTTGCAAACAACGTGTGCTGGAAGTCACCTGCCTTCAGATAAATACTCAAGGGCTTTTTGCCTTGGGGGAGATATTTACAGAGAAGTGACAGGTAAAGATTTATAGGGGTCAGGAGGCTTGACTCTTGAGATATTGGTTTGGTTTCACTTTGAACAGTTAGCTGGAGTTTTAAAAACCAGCCAGAAGAGCAGTCATCCCAGCTCAGCCTTTTCCATCTCTTTGAAAAGCTTGCCAGCTTTTCCATCTCTTGGTGAAGCTCTTAGAAGCAAGTGTAAGAAAGAGAAATTGATGCTACATTTGTCCTGAAAGGGCTGCTTGAAATCCCTGTTGCTGCATTTCTCCTGAGACCCTGAAAAAACCTGCCGGATAAATCCTCAACACCACCTGAACGAATTGCTCCAGAGAAAGATCCCAGCGACAGCTGTCTATGCATACTTGGGATGCCAAACCAATAAAAGGGCAACAGACGTCTTTCCATATCTTTTTTTTTTCTTCAAGAGTTATCAAGTATTTGGCCAAAGTATTATTTTTTGTCTTTTTTTTTGTAACGGAGCTTTAAAAAGAAAATCTCTTTTTTTGGTTAACTAGTGTGTGTGTGCGAGAGTGAGTGTGAAGGGCTAAAATAAAAAGGGAACTTTCATATTTCACTGTGTTAATGCTTTGCTTTGATACTGGTTATGTCTTGTTTTATAATAAACTGATAATTTTGTTGTTTATTCTGGGATAAAGAATAGAGTCTCTGATTGACCATATCAGTAACTGGGTAAACATTTAATTATATGTTGTGACCTGTAGAGAAGTGGAACTAGAAGACGGTGCACTCCTCCCACCTCGGTTGCAATAACAGAAATACACATTACAAGCCTACACCTCCTAACTCAACGGCTACAGTTTTAGTTTGTGTCTATTTATAGGGGGCCAGTTAATGCTCAACACCTGCATATAGTTAAACATAATTCCTATACGATTAACAATGAGTTAGGCAAAGTTATAAAATTTAATGAAATCTCCTGTGTTTGCTCCTCTTTCTTTAAAATCTGATTTTGTAGTTTGTAGTCTGGTATATTGAATGATCAACAGAAGTAATTTATATTATTTCCAATATGTACCTCATCAATAAAAGAAAAAACTTGCACTTATATAGCATCTTTTATAACCTCAGGATATCACAAAGTGTTTTACAGCCAATTAAGTACTTTTGAATTGTAGTGCCTCTTGTACAGTAGAAAACACGTTAGCCAATTTGCGCACAAGGTCCCACAAACAGCAACAAAAAGGTAAAAAAAAATTATTTCTTCCAAGAGAGGAAAAAATATTGGAGGTTTGGAGGAAAATGGGGGGAAAAAAACACAGCCATCCCACTTGGTACAACTTCAAGCTATAAAAATAATGAACACCGTAGAGATTATTTTAGAGTTGAATCATAATAGAGTAGAACAGAACAAGTAGTACACCAAATTATAGCAATTAACCTTTGGGAATTGTCCAATAATGGCAGTGGCTCTCAGGATAAATGTCAGAGATACGGCTCTGCAGGGATTAACAACATCTTTATTCACAGTACATATACCTTTAAAATGTCAACAGGTACAGAAAATAATCAAAAAGACTAATAGAATGCTGCCCTTTATATCCAGAGCACTAGAATACAAGGGGATAGAAGTCATGCTTCAGCTTTATAAAGCCCTGGTTAGACCACACCTGCAGTACTGTGAGCAGTTCTGGGCACCACACCTTAGGAAGGATATATTGGCCTTGGAGGGAGTGCAACATAAGTCTACCTGGACTCCAAGGTTAAATTACGAGGAGAGATTACACAAACTAGGGTTGTACTCCATGGAATTTAGAAGGTTGAGAGATAATTTGATCCAAGTTTAAGATATTAAGGGGAGCAGATAGGTAGAGAGAGAGAAAAACCATTACTGCTGGTTGGTGAATCTAGAACTGGGGGCATAGTCAAAAATTAGAGCCAGACCTTTCAGGAGTGAAATTAGGAAACTTCTACAGACAAAGGGTGGTAGAAGTTTGGAACACTCTGCTGCAAATGGCAATAGATACTAAATCAATTGTAACTTTTAAATCTGAGACGGATAGATTTTTGTTAGTTATGAAAACCCCACATGCCAAATGGGAAATATTAATTTAAATCGATTGGAACTTTGCCTAAGACTTTTATGGGAAATTCTTACAAATTACTTCTTTTAAAAAGAGTAACCTGGCAGCCAAGATGGCCACAGAAATTTGCAAATGAAACACCAACGGAGTAGACCAGAGGCAACATGACTGAGGTAACCTAGCCAGAACAATGGGGTGCTCTGATTAAATTACCTGAGATAGCGTTCGCAACATGATCAACAACAGCCATAGACTTTGAAAGAGCCAACCCCCTCCAAGTGTGACTGAACAACTTAAGGTGTGGTGCCTAGAACCTCAGAATTTTCCAGAAGGGCCTTATTAACCAAACAAAGAGGTTTGGTAATGTCATATGACTAATGTGCAACTTGAGAGGCTAAGCATTGTCAATCAGAAAGGAGGACAGTAACTGTAAGCGATCAAGGGAGCAGCAATCTCTCTCTCTCTCCCCCTGTCTCCAGTACAGATCCAGTGAAGGCCCGGCTGCAGCTGGTAAAGCCAAGTTTACAGACCACCACAACCAACAACTAGGATACAAGGGTCAAAACCCCCTCTTCTGCCTTCTGGAGCCCGAGAAAAAAAGCCTGAACTGTGCACGTGGCCCAGCGAGGACTTCAGGACTACAATTTCAACTAAGGACTCAGACTGCTGAACTGTATTTAAATTCCATTTACTTCAGTCTCTACTCCAACCACCCAACTCTGTTTTCCCTCTGTAATCTGTTTGTGTGCGTGCTTGTCTCTCGGGTGAATGTGAGCGTGGATGCGTAGCGTATTTTAGTAATTTTAACCGGTTTAGAGTGATAAGGATGGTAAACTTACATCTTTCTTGTTTAAACTCAAAAAAACCTGTCTGATTGGTTCATTTGCAATTTTATTAGAGGAACAGGAGCAAGTGCTCACAGAGGTGGTAAGTTCAATCACTGTTTTCAAAAAAAAAAAGGATAAACCCTGTTGCAGTCAAACCACAGAAGGGGCAAAAGGGGAGCCCGAGACCCTTTCCTCACCTGGTCGTAACATTATCCAAAGGTATTAAGGATATTGGGCAAAGATAGGTACATGGGGTTAGGTCAATCAGCCATGATCTCTCCGAATGGCAGAACAGGCTCGAGGGGTAAATGACCTACTCCTGTTCCTATTTTCCTTTGTCTAAGATGGGCGGCTGTGGTAATCGGTGATAATAAACAAAGCAGGCGTGTGTGTCAGAGGGAGGGTACAGATGTGTTCTCAGATCTTGCTAATATTGGATGACCAATATGTTGACTCCATTCCAATTTTCCTTCCATTTGGGGAGCTACTTCAGCTCTGATCAAAAGCAGGAATCTCACCCTAAGAATATGTATTTTATAGAAACAAATTTGTAAACAATATGGATTTAGTTGCAATCAGGGCCTCTCTAGAATTCCATATTATCTGGAATATTTAACAGAAACCCAAATTTTTATATAAATACAAGAGAGAATAGAGCAAACCATGCTGCTTGGAGCCTTTGTTGCCATTTTATCGATTCAGTTTCGAAACAATCCCTGTTTCGTCAATTCTTCTGCACCTAGCACAACCTACCCTTTTGGTGCATGTAGGGTTGTTTTTAAAATCAGTCCATGGTTCTTCGGCTGGTAGTCGTGCTTTCCAATACTATGGAAGATCCAAGCACAATAGTGATAAAAATGATTTTGCAGCCCTGCATGATGGTGACAGGAAAGCTTCAAACACTCACATCTATTGACTGATGAAAACATAGCCACCTCCATCTTCAATAACAGGCTCATCCATGTTTCTATTACCAGAGTTGGCATTGCCACTGCAAGCACTGGTGGACACTGCCTCATTTACAATATCCTTTAAGGGCTGTCACTGGCAGCAAACTGCTATGTAAATACAACATGACTTGCACCTCTAATGTGCTGATAAGGAGGTGACAAGGCAGAGATGCTGCAGAGAGTTCCAGAGACTGGGGTCATGTGCCAATGTAGAAACTTTTTGACGATCATAGTAACCAGCTCAATCTCTACATTAGATCTGATTGCTGTTATGCACTGCACAGAACCTATAAATTTCCCTCAGTCAGATATAAATAGTTGTACTGTCTCGTACAGACTAATGAACACAAGGCCACAGCTACAAGACACTCATTCTCCAATTTCATTTGATTATAAATTGCACAGTTTGAGCAATTAAAATAGTTCGACAAATCATGAATCCTGTGTGACTATACTGGCAAATAGAATCTATTTTGACATCCACTATTGGAATAATAAAAACAGGTCAAACCTAGACCAAAACACATTCACAATTTTAATAACGCAGACTGAGCCATTTTGCTGGAACCCCATCAGTTAGACTTATAATTGCAGTTTAAAGTTATAAAAGAATTTTGCTCACCAAGTTGCTGGAAGTGCAGGAGCTGATAAGGGGTCACGGATGGCAACAGGGCATTTGGGACCTTGGTGAACAATGGGACAAACAGGCTATCTCCAATGACATTTAAGGTTTGAGAAATAAACAGAGGAAGGGCTGAGAAGAAGGATAATGTAGGGTGGGTGAATTCAATGTCAAATCAGGTACAGAAAAAGAAATAGAGGGGGAAAGAAAGCCTGGATTAAGATACAGCAAAGAGACAGAAAGGAAAAGAAAAAAGACATTTAAAAAATCTCCTAAAAACAATTCACAACCTGAAGGAATGAGACATGACACTTTTATAGCTGTTTGCTAATTGAGCAAGAGATTGATTGGCAATTAACAATTAATGTTGTTAAAAGGGTACTTACACTGATAATTACAATGGTTGACTGTGTGGAGAGTTTAATGGGCAACTAATGTGCAAATCCAGCAACTTCATGAAAATCATGGTAAGGTTAAGATGCAAGATGCTGATTTCACAAAGCTAATGGCAAGGCAACACAAATTGGCCAGCAACTTGAGAAGTTAGGCAGTTTACGGTGCATCTCTTCCTTGCAACAGGTGATTGTTGGCCGATTTGTGCATTAATAATACCATGCATCGCTCAGATGCTGTTACTTTTTCAGCAAAATCTGACCCATTATGTTTAAAAATCACTATCAATCTAATCTGGGACTCCAGAACTAGCCGCACCTCTAGCCAAACAGTTCCAGTACAGCTACCACACTAGCATCTATCCGACAAATGGAAAATTGCCTAGCTATGCCCTGTCTGCAAAAAGCAAGATAAATCCAATCCGGCCAATTACTGCCCCATCAGCTTATCTCAATCACCAGCAAAGTGATGGCAGGTGTCATGGACAGTGCTATCAAGCGGCACTTACCAATAATTTTGTAGAATTTTGAGAATTAACTATTTTAACAAGAATTACAGTGAACCCTGTTCATATGAATGTCAGAGAACAATTGATTGCTTTAGGGTTTTGAAATTTGCACTACAGTTAGCCAGAAATCATTGTATTTCATTGAATTTGTTTTTAATAAGAATGACATTTCACAAGGCTAATTTTTTTATTCATTCATGGGATGTGGGCGTCACTGGCTATGCCAGCATTTATTGTCCATCCCTAATTTCCCTTGAGAAGGTGGTGGTGAGCTGCCTTCTTGAACCGTTGCAGTCCATGTGAGGTAGGTACACCCACAGTGCTGTTAGGAAGGGAGTTCCAGGATTTTGATCCAGCGACAGTGAAGGAACGGCGATATAGTTCCAAGTCAGGATGGTGTGTGACTTGGATGGGAACTTGCAGGTGGTGATGTTCCCATACATCTGCTGCTCTTGTCCTTCGAGTTGGTAGAGGTTGCGGGTTTGGAAGGTGCTGTCTAAGGAGCCGTGGTGCGTTGCTACAGTGCAACTTGTAGATGGTACACACTGCTGCCACTGTGCATCGGTGGTGGAGGGAGTGAATGTTTGTGGTTGGGGTGCCAATCAAGCGGGCTGCTTTGTCCTGGATGGTTTGAAGCTTCTTGAGTGTTGTTGGAGCTGCACCCATCCAGGCAAGTGGAGAGTATTCCATCACACTCCTGATTTGTGCCTTGTAGATGGTGGACAGGCTTTGGGGAGTCAGGAGGTGAGTTACTCGCCGCAGGATTCCTAGCCTCTGACCGGCTCTTGTAGCCATGGTATTTATACGGCTACTCCAGTTCAGTTTCTGGTCAATGGTAGCCCCTAGGATGTTGATAGTGGGGGATTCAGCAATGGTAATGCCATTGAATGTCAAGAGGAGATGGTTAGATTCTCTGTTGTTGGAGATGGTCATTGCCTGGCATTTGTGTGGTGCAAATGTTACTTGCCACTTATCAACCTGGATAGGGTCCAGGTCTTGTTGCATTTCTACACAGACTGCTTCAGTATTTGAGGAGTCGCGAATGGTGCTGAACATTGTGCAATCATCAGCGAACATCCCCACTTCTGACCTTATGATTGAAGGAAGGTCATTGATGAAGCAGCTGAAGATGGTTGGGCCTAGGGCACTACCCTGGGGAACTCCTGCAGTGATGTCCTGGAGCTCAGATGATTGACCAACAACCACAGCCATCTTCCTTTGCACTAGGTATAACTCTAACCAGCAGAGAGTTTTCCCCCTGATTCCCATTGACTCCAGTTTTGCTAGGGCTCCTTGATGCCATACTCAGTCAAATGCTGCCTTGATGTTAAGGGCAGACACTCCCACCTCACCTCGAGTTCAGCTCTTTTGTCCATGTTCGAACCAAGGCTGTAATGAGGTCAGGTGCTGAGTGGCCCTGGCGCAACCCAAACTGTGTATCACTGAGCAGGTCATTGCTAAGCAGGTGCTGCTTGATGGCACTGTTGATGACACCTTCCATCACTTTGCTGATGATTGAGAGTAGACTGATGGGGCGGTAATTGGCCGGGTTGGACGTGTCCTGCTTTTTGTGTACAGGAGAGACCTGGGCAATTTTCCACATTGCCAGATAGATACCAGTGTTGTAGCTATACTGGAACAGCTTGGCTAGGGGTGCGGCAAGTTCTGGAGTACAGGTCTTCAGTATGATTGCCGGAATATTGTCAGGGCCCATAGCCTTTGCAGTATCCAGTGCCTTCAGTCATTTCTTGATATCACACGGAGTGAATCGAATTGGCTGAAGACTGGCATTTGTGATGCTGGGGACTTCAGGATGGGGCCGAGATGGATCATCAACTTGGCACTTCTGGCTGAAGATTGTTGCAAATGCTTCTGCTTTATCATTCGCACTAATGTGCTGGGCTCCTCCATCATTGAGGAGGGGATATTTGTGGAGCCACCTCCTCCAGTTAGTTGTTTAATTGTCCACCACCATTCACGGCTGGATGTGGCAGGACTGCGGAGCTTAGATCTGATCCGTTAGTTATGGGATCGCTTAGCTCTGTCTATCGCATGCTGCTTGGCATGCAAGTAGTCCTGTGTTGTAGCTTCACCAGGTTGACACCTCATTTTGAGGTATGCCTGGTGCTGCTCCTGGCATGCCCTCCTGCACTCTTCATTGAACCAGGGTTGGTCTCTTGCTTGATGGTAATGGTAGAGTGGGAAATATGCCAGGCCATCAGGTTACAGATTGTGGTTGAGTACAATTTTGCTGCTGCTGATGGCCCACAGCGCCTCATGGATGCCCAGTTTTGCATTACTAAATCTGTTCGAAATCTATCCCATTTAGCACGGTGATAGTGCCACACAACACGATGGACTTCAATGTGAAGGCGGGATTTCATCTCCACAAGGACTGTGCGGAGGTCACTCCTACTAATACAGTCATGGACAGATGCACCTGCGGCAGGCAGATTGGTGAGGACAAGGTCAAGTATGTTTTTCCCTCGTGTTGGTTCCCTCACCACCTGCTGCAGACCAGCTATGTCCTTTAGGACTCAGCCAGCTCGGTCAGTAGTGGTGCTACCGAGCCACTCTTGGTGATGGACATTGAAGTCCCCCACCCAGAGTACATTTTGTGCCCTTGCCACCCTCAGTGCTTCCTCCAAGTGGTGTTCAACATGGAGGACTACTGACTCATCAGCTGAGGGACAGCGGTAGATGGTAATCAGTAGGAGGTTACCTTGCCCATGTTTGACCTGATGCCATGAGACTTCATGGGGTCCGGAGTCGATGTTGAGGACTCCCAGGGCAACTCCCTTCCTACTGTATACCACTGTCCCGCCACCTCTGCTCGTGGCGGTGGGACAGGACATACCCAGGGATAGTGATTGCAGTGTCTGGAACATTGTCTGTGAGGTATGATTCCGTGAGTATGACTATGTCTGGCTGTTGCTTGACTAGTCTGTAGGACAGCTCTCCCAACTTTGGCACAAGCCCCCAGATGTTAGTAAGGAGGACTTTGCAGGGTCGACAGGGCTGGGTTTGCCATTGTCGTTTCTGGTGCCTAGATTGATGCCGGGTGGTCCGTCCGGTATCATTCCTTTTTATTGACTTTGTAGCAGTTAGGTACAACTGAGTGGCTTACTAGGCCATTTCAGAGGGCATTTAAGAGTTAACCACATTGAGTTAACCACATTGCTGTGGGTCTGGAGTCACATGTAGGCCAGACCGGATAAGGACAGCAGATTTCCTTCCCTAAAGGACATTAGTGAACCAGATGGGTTTTTACAACAATCGACAATGGTTTCATGGCCATCATTTGATTTAAATTGAAATTCCACCTTCTGCTGTGGTGGGATTCGAACCCGTGTCCCCAGATCAATACCCTGGGTCTCTGAGTTACTAGTACAGTGATAATACCACTAGGCCACCACTTCCCCTATGAATTATGAAAAGCAGTGGGATAAATACCATAATATTGGAAAATTACTAAACTGTTCATTTTTAGGCTGTTAAGAATACAAAAAATATGATAAATACATTTGCTCTTAAAGCAGCTGGCTATTGTATGACTTATAAACCATTAATAAATTAACTTCAATGCTATGATTCAAGATTGGTACATGGAATTCTATTGTGAGTTAATGTGTAGGGAGAAGGTTCTCTTACAAGTTAATTTTAAACACAGATTTGGACCCCCACGGTGGCAGTGTTGGTATGAGTGCTACTCAATATGGTGCAGAGATTAGAAAAGTTGAGGAAAGGGGAATGTCAGACAGGGCTCCTGCTTCCTACCATCTCTGCTGCAAAAGTGTGTATGTGGACATCAAGCAAGGGCTGGATCGAGCTAGGCTTCGAGAACTCCCACACTCACCATCTAGACTCGTATTATGGCCATTTCAGCAAGGAACCAGAAGGCTGCCAGCACTCGTCTAAGTATCCCTGTGTGAGATCTCACCTTCCAGAAAGCAATGGCGAAAACTGTGGGGGGGAAAATCCACGCATGTGTCATTAAAGACCACTGCAGCTTGAAAATGAATGTGCTTGAAAATGAATGAATGAATTTCTCCAATGTACTCAAGTCTCTCCAAACATTATCACCTCTGCATAAAAAAATCAAATCCCTGTTGGATTTTCTCAAATGTTCCCCCTCCCCACACAAAATTGGCTTTTTTTATACTTCGTCCACTGCACATATTTGTAAAGCACGCCCAATACCGTTAATGCAAGGTGGTTTTGTAATATTTTGCTAAATTAAGTTGAAAGGTGCAAAAATGGATTGTAGTGCAATCACATCATAACTATTATACAGATCAAGGTTTTAAACAGTGAATATTGCTGTGGTGTAAATGGAAACGTTTCCTAAATAAGACATTTGGGGTTGCTCACTTGAAACAACGGCACAAGCCCAACCACATTGCTGGTCAATGCCAAGACACAGAAACGGAACTACCTATTTCTTTCGCCCCTTGATATTCCGCTGCTCTTTCAGAATCAGCAAGACAGAGTTCATATCGATCATTAACCTGACCCCCATAACATTTTCTTTGTGCAAAAAAATTACTGGATTTAACATGTGATCTCATAACTATCTAATACTTGCTTTCAAGGAAGGCGGCAATGATGAAATGCAGGTCTGATGAAAGGTAAACAATATTTATTTCAGAAACAGACCTTCTTCCGCAACAGAAATGGAGTCAATTTACCAGCGAGTATCTGAACAGCCGGTGTGGGTAAAACATGTACAAGGTAAATGCAATCTCCAAGGAGAGCTTGCATTTTTGAAATTTGCAGGGGTGTTAATAAAAGGTCTATTTCCTATTGCATTATTTACAACTTTGCAGATTCCCATCTGTCTCAATCAGCAAACCTGCATTTGAGCATAATATCTGGAATATCTGTAATCTTTTCCCTTCAAGACTGCATTACATTTGAATGGCAGGATATCACAGGGAAACACACCAGAGAAACTGTAGCGTTTTGAACACCTCGCTGTAGCAATTACCGACATGCATTAATTTATTGCACCAGTTCTAAATATTGTTATGCATAAAAATGCAGAATTTCCTCTTACCCTGATTGTGCCAATACTGGAGTACCGTAACAGGTCCTGGTTATTACCTCACCCCCACCTGCACTCGCCTTCCTTTCTCTTTGTACCTCACCCTGGAACGAGATCCTCGCTTCCATACATCGTATCCATCGATAATCTGCGAATGCACAAACGCCTGCGACGTCACAAAGGAAGCTCCTTTCGGTCGTGACGCCACTGGTTTGTGTGGAATTCCACTGCGTTAATGTAGCAATAAATCTTTGGAACCATGTTCTGTGAAAATGAAATGTCGGGCTTATATTTTTGGTGAACTTTCTGAGCCATTGGAAAAACCCATCACCATGGTACTTAGAAATCGCTATTATGCTCAAATGCAGGTTTGCTGATTGAGACAGATGGGAATCTGCAAAGTTGTAAATAATGCAACAGGAAATAGACCTTTTATTAACACCCCTACACATTTCAAAAATGCAAGCTCTCCTTGTCTTTGTAGATTGCATTTACTCTGTACCTTGTACATGTTTTACCCACTCCAGCTGTTCAGACACTGGTATTGTTTCCCATTGCCACATTTGGAGTGCATAATTCTCTTCCTCCTGCAGAGATATTCCACTTGCCCAAGTCCAGAGAACTAAGGTGCACTTTGGTAAAACCAAAGTTTAGAGACCCTTCCCCCCACCCCCGCGTCCACATAATTTTGCTAGACTTCAACCAGCTCAAAACGCACAACACAGAGCACCAGTAATATTCATTAATTGCCTACGTAGATTCATGTTTAAGCATTGGCTTGCAGGGTTACCTGGAGCAAAGTGAGGGGACTCCCGTCCTTTCAGGATAAGTGAACTCCTCAGAGTTTTCATGAGCCAGGCTCGGTCGTCAAACATCAAAATTGCCGTGCAGGTGCTTGGGTAAGGTATTGCATTACTGAATTTGATAGCGGCCAATAACAAAATTGGCTTAAGGACAGACAACAGCGAGTCATGGTACATGGTTGTTTTTCAGACTGGAGGATGGTAGACAGTGGTATTATGTTTTGAATTTATGTTCTTGGACCAGACAAAAGTCGACAGACAACAAAGCTATTCCAAACAGGAGATTTATTAAGTAAAAGTTATACTTAAACAGGCAGCAGTTGACGGACTACACACGGTCTTCACTCCCCGATGCAGAATGGGCACAGTTCGACGCGTACTGACTTCTCTTTTCTTCAATTCTGTTTCTTCTGGTTTCTCTCCGCTATGAAACTGTGCACGGAAGCCCCTCAGAGGACCCTTCTTATCCTTCTCTAACTCTCATCTCCAGGGTCTCCCCAACCATATTTGGTAAAGATAACCAACTCCCTCCATTCATACGAGTAATATAATCGATAGCCTATTTACAGTTATGTCAGACCACTACACATAATCGTGCCTTCTCCTGGATTACAATAAACAAAGTTAGCATGCAAACACCTTAATAGGCTTACATTATCCTTCACAGTTGGGGATCTTTTAACAGTACAATCATAAATCTGCGGCCAACGTAACCAACTATTTTCTTCCTATCTCATTGTTAAACTATACATTCCACAGACTCAATCATTTCAAACCGTTCTAATTTCCATTAATGTTCCTGGATCGTTCTAACATCCTATCCTTTATTTCTATAAATATCTAGATTCATAGAACATAGAACAGTATAGCACAGTACAGGCCCTTCGGCCCACGATGTTGTGCCGAACCTTTAACCTACTCTAGGATCAAACTACATATGTACCCTTCATTCTACTATCATCCATGTACCTATCCAAGAGTCGCTTAAATGTCCCTAATGTATCTGCTTCTACAACCACCGCTGGCAGCGCATTCCACGCACCTACCACTCTCTGTGTAAAGAACCTACCTCTGACATCTCCCCAAAACCTTCCTCCAGTCACCTTAAAATTATGCCCCCTGGTGATAGCCCTTTCCGCCCCGGGAAAAAGTCTCTGGCTATTCACTCTATCTATGCCTCTCATCATTTTGTACCCCTCTATCAAGTCACCTCTCATCCTTCTTCGCTCCAATGAGAAAAGCCCTAGCACCCTCAACCTTTCTTCGTAAGACATGCCCTCCAGTCCAGGCAGCATCCTGGTAAATCTCCTCTGCACCCTCTCTAAAGCTTCCACATCCTTCCTGTAATGAGGCGACCATAACTGAACACAATATTCCAAGTGTGGTCTAACCAGGGCTTTATAGAGCTGCAGCATAACCTCGCGGCTCTTAAACTCGATCCCCGTTAATGAAAGCCAACACACCATACGCCTTCTTAACAACCCTATCAACTTGGATGGCAACTTTGAGCGATCTATGGACATGGACCCCAAGATCCCTCTGTTCCTCCACACTACCAAGAATCCTGTCTTTAAGCCTGTATTCTGCATTCAAATTTGACCTTCCAAAATGAATCACTTCACACTTTTCCAGGTTGAACTCCATCTGCCACTTCTCAGCCCAGCTCTGCATCCTGTCAATGTCCCGTTGCAACCTACAACAGCCTTCCACACTATCCACAACTCCAGCAACCTTCGTGTCATCGGCAAACTTGCTAACCCAGCCTTCCACTTCCTCATCCAAGTCATTTATAAAAATCACAAAGAGCAGAGATCCCAGAACAGATCCCTGTGGAACACCATTGGTCACCGAGCTCCAGGCTGAATACTTTCCATCTACTACCACCCTCTGACTTCTATGGGCCAGCCAATTCTGTATCCAGACAGCCAACTTTCCCTGTATCTCATGCCTCCTTACTTTCTGAATGAGCCTACCATGGGGAACCTTATCAAACGCCTTGCTAAAATCCATATACACCACATCCACTGCTCTTCCTTCATCAATGTGTTTTGTCACATCTTTAAAGAATTCAATAAGGCTTGTGAGGCATGACCTGCCCTTCACAAAGCCATGCTGTCTGTCTCTAATCAAACTATGCTTTTCCAAATAATCATAAATCCTGTCTCTCAGAATCCTCTCCAATACTTTGCCCACTACCGATGTAAGACTGACTGGTCTATAATTCCCAGGGTTATCCCTATTCCCTTTCTTGAACAAGGGAACAACATTTGCCACCCTCCAATTATCTGGTACTACTCCAGTGGACAGTGAGGACGCAAAGATCATCACCAAAGGCGAGGCAATCTCTTCCCTCGCTTCCCTTAATATCCTTGGGTATATCCCGTCTGGCCCCGGGGACTTATCTGTCCTCATGTCTTTCAAAATTTCCAGCACATCCTCCCTCTTAACCTCAACCTGTTCGAGCATATCAGCCTGTTTCACGCTGTCCTCACAAACGACCAGGTCCCTCTCACTAGTGAATACTGAAGCAAAGTATTCATTTAGGACCTCCCCTACCTCCTCTGACTCCAGGCACAAGTTCCCTCCACTATCCCTGATCGGCCCTACCCTCACTCTGGCCATCCTCTTGTTCCTCACATAAGTGTAGAACGCCTTGGGACTTTCCTTAATCCTACCCGCCAAGACTTTTTCATGTCCCCTTCTAGCTCTCCTAAATCCATTCTTCAGTTCCTTCCTGGCTACCTTGTAACCCTCTAGAGCCCTGTCTGATCCTTGCTTCCTCAACCTTAAGTAAGCTTCCTTCTTCCTCTTGACTAGCTGTTCCACATCTCGTCATCCAAGGTTCCTTCACCCTACCATCCCTTCCTTGCCGCATCGGGACAAACCTATCCAGTAGTCGCAGCAAGTGCTCCCTAAACAACCTCCACATTTCTGTCGTGCATTTCCCTGAGAACATCTGTTCCCAATTTATGCTCCCCAGTTCCCGCCTAATAGCATTGTAATTCCGCCTCCCCCAATTAAATATTTTCCCATCCCGTCTGCGCCTGTCCCTCTCCATGACTATAGTAATGGTCAGGGAGTTGTGATCACTATCATCGAAATGCTCTCCCACCGAGAGATCTGCCACCTGGCCTGGTTCGTTGCCAAGCACCAAATCCAACATAGCCTCCCCTCCGGTCGGCCTATCTACATATTGAGTCAGGAAACCTTCCTGGACACACCTGACAAAAACTGCTCCATCCAAACTATTTGCACTAAGGAGGTTCCAATCAATATTAGGGAAGTTGAAGTCACCCATGACAACAACCCTGTTACTTCTGCACCGTTCCAAAATCTGCCTCCCAATCTGTTCCTCCGTGTCTCTGTTGCTATTGGGGGGGGGGGGGGGGGGTCTATAGAAAACTCCCAATAAAGTGACTGCTCCTTTCCTGTTTCTGACTTCCACCCATAATGACTCAGTAGACAAACCCTCCTCGACGACCTCCCTTTCTGCAGCTGTGATACTATCCCTGATTAGCAATGCCACTCCCCCACCTCTTTTACCTCCCTCCCTATTCCTTTTGAAACATCTAAACCCCGGAACATCCAACATCCATTCCTGCCCCTGTGATATCCACGTCTCCGTAATGGCCACAACATCGTAGCTCCAAGTACTGATCCATGCTCTAAGTTCATCACCCTTATTCCTGACACTTCTTGCGTTAAAATAGACACACTTCAACCTATCATACTGGCTGCAACTTTGCCCTGTCAACTGCCTACCCTTCCTCACAGACTCTCTGCACTCTGTATCTGCCTGTTCAACAGCTACCCCATCCACTGTTCCGTAGCTCCAGTTCCCATCCCCTGCCAAACTAGTTTAAACCCTCCCGAAGAGCTCTAGCAAACCTCCCACCCAGGATATTGGTGCCCCTCCAGTTCAGATGCAACCCGTCCTTCTTGTATAGGTCCCACCTTCCCCAGAAGGTATCCCAATGATCCACATAACTGAAGCCCTCCCTCCTACACCAGCTCTGTAGCCACGTGTTCAGCTGCACTCGCTCTCTGTTTCTAGCCTCACTAGCACGTGGCACCGGTATCAATCCTGAGATTATTACTCTGCTCGTCCTGCCTTTTAGCTTCCAACCGAACTCCCTATATTCGCTTTTCAGGTCCTCATCCCTTTTCCTAGCTAAGTCATTGGTACCGATGTGTACCACGACCTCTGGCTGCTTCCCCTCCCCCTCAAGAATCCTGCAGACTCGATCCGAGGCATCACTGACCCTGGCGCCCAGGAGGCAACCATCCGGGAGTCTCGTTCGCGACAACAGAATCTCCTGTCTGTTCCTCTAACAATTGAATCTCCTATCACTATTGCTCTCCTATTCTCCCCCCTTCCCTTCTGAGCCGCAGAGCCAGGCTCAGTGCCAGAGACCTGGCCACTGTGGCTTTCCCCTGGTAGGTCGTCCCCCACAACCGTATCCAAAACGGTATACTTATTATTGAGGGGAACGGCCACAGAGGATCCCTGCAACATTCTATCCCTACTAATCGCATGACATTCTTTACTTACGCCTAACCTAACCAGTAAATTTCCATTAGAATCCAACCCAGCAGTTACTTGTTTACTGAAAATTAATACAAAATATGCATTAAAAAGTACATAGCATAAAATTCATGATACAAAAAGGTATGAAAGGTCTACATTTCCTATAGTTCCCCAAGGGTCAGTGCTGGGACCACTGCTTTCTTTTGTTATATATAAATGACTTGGATCTTGGAATACAGAGTAGAATTTCAAAATTTGCTGATGGCACTAAACTTGGAGCTGTGGCAAATAGTGACAATGACATGAACTGCCTGCAACAAGACATAGATAGGCTACCAGAATGGACAGACAGGTGGCAGATGGAATTTAATACTGACAAATGTGAGGTGATGCATTTTTGCAGAAGGAATAGGGAGAGGCAATATATACTTAATGGCACAGTTCTAAAGAGTGTACAGAAATAGAGGGACCTGGGGATATATGTGCATCAATCTTTGAAGGTGGCAGGACATATTGAGAGAGTGGTTAGCAAAACATGTGATCTTGGGCTGCATAAATAGAGGCACGAAGTACAAAAGCAGGGAAGTTATGCTGAACTTTAATAAAGCTCTGGTTAAGCTATAACAAGAGTATTGCATCTAGTTCTGGTCACCACACCTTAGGAAAGATGTAAGGGTCCTTGAAAAGGTTTATGAGATTGATCAGAATGGTTTCAGGGATGGTGGATTTTAGTTAAAAAGTTAGATTGGAAAAGCTGGAGTTGTTCTCCTTGGAGCAAAGGAGATTGAGGGGAAATTTAATAGAGGTGTACAAGATTATGACAGACATAGCTAAGTTAGACAAGGAAAAACTATTCCCATTAACTAGGGGACACCGATTGAAGGATTTGGGCAAGAGATCCAGGGGAATGTGAGGAAGAACTTCTTTATGCAGCAGGTGGGCAATGATCTGGAACTCACTGCCCACAAGGGTGGAGACCCTTCAATGATTTCAAAAGGAAATTGGATGGCCACTTGAAGAAAGTAAACTTGCAGGGCTACAGGTATCGAGCAGTGGAGTAGGACTGACTGGATTGCTCCATGGAAAGCTGGCATGGACTTGATGGGCCAAATAGCCTTCTTCTGTACCATCACTGACTCTATGACAATTGATAGACTGAGACAGGGTCATTCGTCACAAATCATTGAAACAAAGCAACCCCATTTATCTCTCGTGCCAAGTCATAATTTGGCTATTGGTCACCTTACACCATAGGAGCTCAAGAATCATTAAAAGGAAACATTTGTATTTATATAACACCTTTCATGAGTTTGGGACATCTCAAGGCACTTCACAGCCAATGAAGTACTTTTGAAGTGTAGTCACTATTGTAGTGCAGGGAAAATACAGTAGGCAATTTGCGCACACTAAAGTCCCACATGTAGCAATGAGATGAATGATATTTAGTGATATTAGCCAAGATACAAGTCCCGTCTCTTTTTTTGAATAGCACGATGGGATCTTTTTCAATCGAATTAAGAGGACAGACAGGACTTTTGCTTAACGTCTCATTTGAAAGGCAGCACCATTGCCATCACAACACTCCCTCAGTACTGTATGCACTCAAGTCCAAGAGTGGAGCTTGAACCCATAACCTTCTGACCCAGAGGTGAGTGCACCCACTGAACCACAGGGAGTCAAAATAAATCAAAAGACAGAACATTACATTACCCTCACTCTGCTGAAAGTAACTTATCAACTTAGAAATTAAATTTTGATGTCTTTTCATTGTTGATTATTTATCAGATTTCAATAGGGAAATTGTCTCCCTTAACCATCATAGAAAAGAACCATCTAACAGCAAGAAATGCCATTGGAGGGACAAGAAAGTATCAGGTTGAATGAATGATGCAGAATTGAATGAGATCAGCAAGCATGCAAGTAGAAAAGACAATTCCTTCTGCAAATTATGTACAATTTGATCTATAATGTACTTGGTGTTCTTGGGGAAGGAGGAGGAGGGAGGGGAGAAAGAGAAACCTTTCCTCTGGAAATTGAAATGTCAGCACAATCAACAATAAAGAAGATTAGATATGCTCTGTGGAAGGAAGTCTTTTAATATTCTTCAACAGACAATGGATTTTGCCCCATTCCATAGCACTGGATCAGATATAGTGTTTTCTGGTGCTGTAGGCTAGAGCCTTTTGCCCCTCTAAGAGGTACAATATGATCATTCATTATACTGAATGATGATATAGGGGTCATACTGAGTGTTAAACATACTTATTCTTTCAATTGTGGGCAAAGCTGCTAAGTCATCACACCATATTCCCACACATCATAGGAGTGAGAACATACCAAGAGAAATATAAAAATGGTTTAACCGATCATAGATGTACAATTAGAGGGTAATCAAGGAACTAAAGAAACAAAAATGCGCAGGCAATAAAAGATAAACTTAAAGAAGCCCGACTCTCACAGCTATCGCGACTATACTTCCTCACACGCTGCCCCCTGTAAGAACTCCATTCCATTCGCTCAGTTTCTCCATCTCCAACGCATCTGTTCTGATGCTACCTTCCACAACAGCACTTCTGATGTCTTCCTCTTTCCTCAACCAAGGATTCCCCCCACTGTGGTCGACAGGGCCCTCAACAGTGTCCGACCCATTTCCCACACTTCTGCCCTCACCCCTTCCCCTCCTTCCCAGAACTGCGACAGGTTCCCCTTGTCCTCACTTTACACCCCACCAGCCTTCACATCCAAAGGATCATCCTCCACCATTTCCGCCACCTCCAGCATGATGCCACCACCAAACACATCTTCCTCTCTCCTCCCAGTCAGCACTCCAAAGAGATTGTTCTCTCCCAGACACCTCGGCCCCTTCCCACAGCACCTTCCCATGCTATTGCAGGTGTAATACCTGCTATTTTACCTCCTCTCCTCACCATCCGAGGCCCCAAACACTCCTTCCAGCTGAAGCAGCGATTTACTTGTACTTCTTTCAATTCAGTATACTCTATTCGCTACTCACAATGCAGTTGCCTCTACATTGGGGAAATCAAATGCATATCGGTGACAGCTTTGTAGAACTCCTCTGCTCAGTCTGCAAGCATGACCCTGAGTTTCTGGTTGCTTGCCATTTTAATTCACCACGCTGCTCCCATGCCAACTTTTCTGTCCTGGGCCTGCTGCAACGTTCCAGTGAACATCAACGCAAGAACAAAGAACAGTACAGCACAGGAACAGGCCATTCGGCCCTCCAAGCCTGCGCCGATCTCGATGCCTGCCTAAACTAAAACCTTCTGCACTTCCGGGGACCGTATCCCTCCATTCCCATCCTATTCATGTATTTGTCAAGATGCCTCTTAAACGTTGCTATCGTACCTGCTTCCACCACCTCCCCTGGCAGCAAGTTCCAGGCACACACCACCCTCTGTGTAAAGAACTTGCCTCGCATATCCCCTCTAAACTTTTCCCCTCGCACCTTAAACCTATGTCCCCCAGTAACTGACTCTTCCACCCTGGGAAAAAGCTTGTGACTATCCACTCTGTCCATGCTGCTCATAACTTTGTAAACCTCTATCACGTCGCCCCTCCACCTCCGTCGTTCCAGTGAAAACAATCCGAGTTTATCCAACCTCTCCTCATAGCTAATGCCCTCTAGACCAGGCAACATCCTGGTAAACCTCTTCTGTACCCTCTCCAAAGCCTCCACGTCCTTCTGGTAGTGTGGCGACCAGAATTGCACGCAATATTCTAAGTGTGGCCTAACTAAAGTTCTGTACAGCTGCAGCAAGCTCGAGGAACAGCACCTCATTTTTCGATTAGGCACTCTACAGGCTTCTGAACTGAACATAGAGTTTAACAATTTCAGAACGTGATTGCCTTTTTGTTTTACTTTATTTCATAACCATGGGCCTGTTTTAAACATGCTTTAAGGTTTTGCTTTTGGACCAAGCTGTTCATTATTCTACCATTAACACACTCTATAATAATGCTTCGTCTTTAACGCAACCATCGGCACTCCCTTTGCCTTTGTTCTGTGACATCTTTGTCATGTAATCTCTCCTGCCCTCTGCCCCATCACACACCTTCCCTTTTGTTCTTCCCCTTCCCCCTTTTCACTTGCTCAAAGCCTATTACATTTCTAACCTTTGCCAGTTGTGATAAAAGGTTGCAGACCTGAAACGTTAACTCAGTTTCTGTCTCCATAGATGCTGCCAGACCTGAGTATTTCCACCATTTCTGCTTTTATTATAGAAGATAAACTTATTCTGATTTACTCTCTATCAGTTTTCTTACGGGTCTCCACTTGCAACATTTAACTTTGCTGCCTTTTATTTCTTTGTGTTGCTTGCATGTCTAGTGACTACTGCCTTATGTTGCATGCCAGAAAAGCAATCTTAACTGTATTTTATTGGAAATTGAAGATACAGTTGACTGAACAAATCTCCCTAAAAGAGGACTGCGGTCTCGTCAATATTTGGGTCAATATTGGTATTTCCCATTAACTACCAGAATGGTAAAACATGAGACCTTAGGCTTCAGTAAAATCCAAAATGTAAAACAGGTCCCTTCACTTGGCAGTCAAGAAATATCAGTGTTAGTGCAACTAATTCCATTTTATAAATATAATACAATTTAAAAACCCAAAAGCTATCAAAAAGGATATTTTTTTCTGAATCAAAAAAATGTACTTTCAATCTTGCCCAATAAATGGAAAGAACGTATTTAACGGGAATAAAGAAAACACCAGTTTTTCCTATACCATAATGAAAAAGGTTGCATTCTGAAGTTGATCTATGTTGGAAATTTCAGTTACCCAGATAAGCGGAGGATAATTTTCAACTTACCGCTGGACTGTAAAATATGCATTGTGGCTCATCCACCCATTATGAAAGCAACTCTATTTTTCTTTCTATTTCATGGTCCAGCAGGTTGGAAACTCACCCCGCTCCCACCAAACACGATGTGAGGACATGATTGAGCTTGGCCATGACGCCTTTCACAATAAAACATCTTACCAGCTCGCTAGCCTCAAATGTTAATAATGCACACTGGGGATAAGTATCAGAGGACACACAGCAGCTGCTCGGAACATGAATCGGCACCTTTTTTTTGTGGGGATGGGGGCAACAAAGAATAAATACCTTGCAAGATGCATGAGCTCCAGCGTACAAGAAACCGTTGGACCTAAAGCCTTGAGTCTATTACAACCATGGCCAGTTTCTTCTGCACCATTCCCCCGTGCCCAACTACAATGATGACAGCATTTCAAAAGTACTTCATTCTCCGAATGCTTTGGGACATGCTGACGGTGTGAAATGTGACATATGAATGTAAGTGCTGTCTTTCTATACACTAATTCAAAACGAAGTTGAAAATCCTTAGCAATTTACTTTCACTTTATTCATGTAAAATATTTTCTTCTTGTAAGATGCAGTGAGCATGGATACTTGGAACTAATTTTGCTCTAATCTTCCACCAAATCACCAAGTGCATCTGCAGAAAATCAGCTTGAACAGCAGAGTGTACATTTGCCAGAGCTGGCGGGCAGCCATAAAGACAGGGCTAAATTGTGGCGAGTCGAAGAGACTTAGTAGTTGGCAGGAAAAAAGACAGAGGCGCAAGGGGAGAGCCAACTGTGCAACAGCCCCGACAAACAAATTTCTCTGCAGCACCTGTGGAAGAGCCTGTCACTCCAGAATTGGCCTTTATAGCCACTCCAGGCGCTGCTTCACAAACCACTGACCACCTCCAGGCGTGTATCCATTGTCTCTCGAGATAAGGAGGCCCAAAAGAAAAAGAACATACATACCATAAAGTTTGCAGCTGTATGGACTACCTTGGAAGGTCACTACGGAAATGAAAATCCCACAATTTTCAGTCATGCGCTTTTTAAATTCAATAGTAATTGGACATTACAGAAATAAGTAGACAGAGACTGGAATAGTTTCGGGATCTGTTGGAGTGACTGAGCATCAAACCGCCCAAAATGATATTAATGAACACATCCTTGTAGTTTGGGGAGGTGGAGGAGAAGATGGAGATGGAAAGTTAGCTGCTCAGCTTGTAGAGAACTTTAGTACAACTTGAGACACTTTCCCCACTGTACCTGTGGAGGACAACTGTTAAAACCAATTCCTCACGAAGGCTAGTGCATCATTAATCAGATAGCGTGATAATTAGTTTACATTAACTTTTTCTTTAACACTTGCAACAATAAAGTCCAATGGTTAATATTTTAGTGGATACACATATTAATCAAACAAATAAAAGAATCAATAGAAATGCTTTTGCTGGGTTACACTAGTATTTATTATATTCTAGATCTCAGACTGAAAAAGGACTGACATTTCCATTTCCTTTCTCTGCACATACTTTATAACTACTTATGGTCTCTGTTGTAGTTCCTCTGTATACAATATTTCATCATGATTGGTCATTTATGAATTATACATTCTCAAACTGGTCATATCCAAGTTAGGTAAATATATATGAAAATAAAAGTAGTGATGCATTATCCGTTTCATTGACATGGAAGGTTTAGTAAGTCATTAAGCTTTACCTGCAACCAGCTGGACTTAACTCAAACAATACTGCAGCAAATGCAAAAAAATTTATTGTTCTATCATTATCCATAATTTTTTTTAAAAAAGCAATGTTTGGTACTGGTATCAACCACACCCTTCATTACAAGGAAACACCAAAAAGTGTGATATGCAGTTTTGTTATAGACTAGGAAAAAAAAAAAGAGTAGACAGCAAATAGGTCTGGACTTGGACATAAATTTGATTCTGCACAACCCACAAATATTCCCTCTTCCCATTATTGTAATCCATAAAATGGAATAGTTTAAAAGCTTGATTGCTGAATAGCACTCCAATAATCTACCCATTAAATCTTCGTGTATTAACTGCTGGGATTTAAAACTGAATAGCAGTTTAGTAATCTTACCAACATCCCCTCCAACATTCTGTAATCTACCATCAACATCCCCTCCAAAATTATGTAAACAGATATAAACTTGATTGTTGAGCACACTGTGGCTGGGAAAACACTGTCTCTGGTAGCATAATTTTCAGATGGCTGAAATGAGACAAAAAAATGAATTAAGTAAACTGTAAGTTTAACAAAAGGTTGTTGACACCATTTTAGGTCCTTGATTGATTAGATTCACAGGAATATTAGTCCACCAGATGACTCACCTTCAGACATATAAACATACAGTAATATTGACAAAACTTTAATATTTTAAGTTAATAAATACAATCACCATATTTGATACTTCTCAGTACATATAAACACATTTCCCTTTTCCACATACAAAATGTAATTATTTTTACTAATGGCATAATTTTAACATCAGCTTTAGCCCATTTATTTCAGTCAAACCATTTCTAAGCATCTACTTAGGTCTATGCTGAGATAAAAAGCCACCTCACCAATCTAGAAAGATGTACTTTCAGAATATGTTAGTGGCAACTTTAACCTTCTGTCTACAAGACACAGGCCCACATCGCCATAACATCTTCCACACGCTGAGAAGCTTCCCAATAGTTGTCTTTTGAAACCCAGGTCATACTGAAATAAAGGCACAGCAAGTACCCACTTGGGGAGGATGGTGGGAGGAACAATGCCAAGATGCAGCATGTAATCAACTGCAATTGCTGTAGGGTGGGCCCTCCGAGTATCAACACACCAGATATGATCACACTATCTGATTTTTAAAAATCTCTTTTGTAACCATCTCTGCTTACCTATCTTTTAGTCATCTTCAAATATATTTTAAAAAGATACTCTTTTGTCTGCGTCCATTTATCGTTTTCTTCACTGCTTCTCAAGTATCTCCTTCTTTGTAGGTTTCCCATTGGTGCATTTAGTTAATATTGCTCCCGTACAAAACTAACAATGCTACTGCAAAGCCGAGTGATGATTGTGTACTTTTGTTACTATTTTCCTAGTTAGTTTTGTTACCTTTTAGTTTATAAGCTAAAAGGAATGTTTTTTTTAAAAAAAGAGGTGGGGACCCCTTTGAAGTGAATCCCACATTACAACAGTGACTATACTTGTAAAGCAGTTTGTGACATCCTGAGGTTCGGAAAGGCGCTATATAAATGCAAGTCTTTCTTTCCTTTCTAATTCCTGTCTTCAAATTGGGCCAGACCAGAAATAGATCAACAGTAAGTGCCCCAAAACCTTTCTATCCCTCCCCACCCACACTCCCTTAGTATTTTGGCAAAACTGTTCCTAACTCAATGATGCAGAACATAAAAATAAGTATTCACTTTCACAATATTCTACTGAAAACTCTTGTTGTTGAGCTTAATATTTGTTTTTGGAGCCTCAAACAGGAAATCATATTTGTATCTACAGAAACATTTATCAGCATCTTCTAGAAAATTTGAAAACCTGCTCTCTCCCTCAGGAAGTCAAAATGGGAAGGAAATTTAACAAACTGAAAAAGCAGACAATTTTTCAAGTGCCTAAGCAAGGAAAAAGGGAGATGAATTAAAATGGGTAGAAAAATAAGATTTTAATTGCTTTCTTGTGTTCTAAACTTGACCTGCTTCAAAAATTACTCTTTCTCTGTTTTCCTGGACCAATTAAATGGTAAATTCAATAGTTAACACTAAAACCCAGAGCCAGAGCACTGGGATAGGCACATGAAAAACTAAGTAAAATAAAATCAGACAGTTGGCTGAGTTTAAAATAGGAAAAAAGTCAAAAAGGAGCTGAACCAAAGGGCAAGGGACAGAGATAACAGAAAACCAGTCCGAGCACTCTGATGTAGAAAGAGAATTCAAAATGACAAATGTATAACATTTCATCTATGTACAACAGAAATCTGATGATATATAAATGAAAAAGAAATCTGACAAATGTACTGTTTAATGTATTAAAACATCAATCATTAATGCCCACTAGTCTTCTTCAGAAGTTGTTATCCTGATAATGACAATTTTTCAAAAGTGATTACCAATATCCAATGAAGAGAATAAAGGAAAATAACTCCTGTAACCACCCAATTCAAAATGAACAATAACGTTTTAGGAATCCAGTGATTACAAGCTCCTTAAAAAGACCTGGTGGTCATGGTTTTCACATATCAATTTCCTACAGAGAATGGACAGAAAGAGAAAGAAGGTAGACAGCAGCCTTTTCTTAAAAATACTTACTGTGCTAATCTCATTAACTCTTTAACTCTCTGTACCTGCCCTACTAAAGCCTAATAACATCATACCAACACCCAGAGAAACTTCAAGTTCTGTAATGGACTCAGGGAGCAAGTATGGTTATAAAGTTACAAAGGATTATACAACACATCTAACCAACATAGCAAGGTTACTGCTTCTGACATGCCATCTGCCAGTAACATCAGTTTGGCCAGTTTAGATAATTACTGGTTTTGAAACTAAATTTTTCTGCAGCAAAGGTCAACAAAAAAATCTAAAACGCAAATGACCAAAGATCACAACCTAATCAAATTTTTATTTCATTGATTGAGAGTAATGCAACTTTTAACCATTGAAAGAGATGTACAGAATAGGAAAAATAGCCAGAGAATGCACATATTAGGGTGCATACATAAATCGATCAGTATCCAAAAAAGACTGGGTTAGACCACCAGCATGTAATAGGCCACGAAGCAAGTATAGAAAGTTGAGTTAGCTGGATGGACTAAACGACCTTCCCCATTCCAATATCCCTAAATTTTATATCCCAGTTTTGTCAGATGGTGACTGTTTACTGATGTCAGAACGAGTGGGCCAATGATAATGCTTTAAATGCCTTAAAATAACTTTAGTCCTAATGGCAGAAATACATCTGGTGAGGACACAAACAGAATCACCCCCAGATAAAGATCATTGCTCAATTGAGAACTTTAACTAGAAATACAGTTATACTAATGCTATATGAGATGAAATCATTTGCATGATTTCAAAGCTCGATCAAGTGTCAAAGTTATCTTTTATTGTGAAAGATTTAAATGAATCTGAATACTCCATGATGAGCTGCATTAGTTCACTTTTATTTTGACTCTTTTACAAAGCACAGCAGAGCAAAATTCTCAAAACATCTCTTTCACTTACAGGAAAATATTAATATTCTGAGTTTTGGAAAAGGACATTAAAAGACTACTTTAGATTTTAGGAACAGACTCTCCAAATACTGTTAAATTTGTATTTGTGCCAAAAGTGATTTTCTGCCTTTAGACCCACCAGAATCAGATACAACTTAAAAATCTTAACTGACCACTAGCTTCACAATTGTACAGTAAAACAAGATACTGAATAAGAATAAGAAAACTACTCAGCAATGGTGGGTGTCTGCAGGACCCCAGAGACCCTCAGAACAGGGTCTGGGCAATCTAATATGCCACTGACATGCCTCAAAAATAAAAATCTGAGATTTAGAACAATGTGCCACATAGATTAGTTCTTACAAATTTTTAACTACTCCAAGTCACTAAAATTAAATGGTGAAGGGATGGGGGGGGGGGGGGGGGGGGGGGGGTGGGGAGGGGAAAAAGGAGGGTACTTTTCTTTTAAAGAAGCAAAAATAGAAAAACCTAGAAATACACAGCAGATAAGTCATCATCTCTGTTGAAAACAGCTGACAATTCACATTTATCCAAAATGTTAATGGTCTGTAATCTCCAGTTACACTGTCTGACCTGCTGTGTTTCTCCAGCTTTACTTTTGTTTCATTATTATTCATTTTTTGCTTTGCTTTTACTATTCTAATTTCTTTAAAAGAAAATAGTGCGTGTAAATACTTTCAATACTGTTAACAATCATACAGTCCTTGAAGACAGTTTGGGAAGGAGATCATCCAGGAAGTTCCAGTAAGGATGAAGACAGAAAGGTCACCTCGCTCAGACTAGACCAAGCCTCCACTTCTCAGCTAAAGAAAATCCAATACAAGTTATTTCACAGATTTTATTAGACTGCAGTAATCATAAATGAAATATCTAAACACTATGCTACTAACAGGAAACCCGAACCAGAGAGAAAGACTTACCACCTTAAATTTGACATATGTACAGGGAGACTTTTATGGAAATCTTTCTACAAATTATAAAAAATGTTTTACTGATTGAAGCTAGTAAATTGTATTTTACTTGGAAGGTAGATCACAATCGCAATACTCTGGTTCAAGGTCTTACTGGATTAGCTGGCATTAAGCATGATAAAGTATGTAAAATCATTGTTTTGGATGTAAAGTTAGGGTGCCATTGCTGTGATACATGGATGGCCCAAGATTCAGAAATGATCTGACAACCTGCCTCTCTACATAGCTTTTTCAATATGTTACAGGTTCTCATCACAGACTGTTTTTAAAAAGATCTTCCTGAGCAGAAATAAACAAATTTAGAGAGAGATGGAGTTATCAATACATTTTGTTACAAACAGCAATGACCACCAGTCATCCCTTATGGCCTGTTTATTCCCAACTTGGTAGGGTGGAGTGTCACATGCTTCAGATTGGACACTTGTACCACTTGCAGATAATGTACACAGTTCAGGATCTATCGTTCCAGTGGCTTTACATGGTTGATCGCTGACTCTTTCCTTCCCTGACTTCTCTGTCTCCACATCTGGGAATAGGCTATTGACCAATATCCACTTTAAGCCCACTAACTACCACAGTTACCTGCACTACACTTCCTCTTGCTCTGCTTCCTGCGAGGACTCGACTTCATTCTCCAGTTTCTCTGTCTCCGTTGCATCTGTTCTGACAATGCAACCCTCCATGCCAGTGCTTGATATTTTTCCTCAACCGAGGATTTTTTAAAAATTCATTCATGGCATGTGGGCATCGCTGGCTAGGCCAGCATTTATTGTCCATCCCTAATTGCCCTCGAGAAGGTGGTGGTGAGCTGCCTTCTTGAACCGCTGCAGTCCATGGAAGGTAGGTACACCCCCTGTGCTGTTAGGAATGGAGTTCCAGGACTTTGACCAAGCGACAGTGAAGGAACAGCGATATAGTTCCAAGTCAGGATTGGTGTGCAACTTGGATGGGAACTTGCAGGTGGTGGTGTTCCCATGCATTTGCTGCCCTTGTCCTTCTAGTTGGTAGAGATTGCAGGTTTGGAAGGTGCTGTCTAAGGAGCCTTGGTGCGTTGCTGCAGTGCATCTTGTAGATGATACACACTGCTGCCACTGTGCGTCAGCAGTGGAGGGAGTGAATGTTTGTGGATGGGGCGCCAATCAAGCGGGCTGCTTTGTCCTGGATGGTGTCGAGCTTCTTGAGTGTTGTTGGGGCTGCACCCATCCAGGCAAGTAGAGAGTATTCCATCACACTCCTGACTTGCGCCTTGTAGATGCTGGACAGGCTTGGGGGAGTCAGGTGAGTTACTCGCCGCAGGATTCCTAGCTTCTGACCTGCTCTTGTACCCACGGTATTAATATGGCTACTCAATTTCAGTTTCTGGTCAATGGTAGCCCCTAGGATGTTGATAGTGGGGGATTCAGCGACGGTAATGCCATTGAATGCCAAAGGGAGATGGTTAGATTCTCTCTTGTTGGAGACAGCCATTGCCTGGCACTTGTGTGGCACGAATGTTACTTGCTACTTCAGCCCAAGCCTGGATATTGTCCAGATTGTGCTGCAGCTGGACACAGGCTGCTTCAGTATCTGAGGAGTCACTCAATATCTGGTGCTGAACATTGTGCAATCACCAGCGAACATCCCCACTTCAGACCTAATGTTGGAGGGAAGGTAATTGATGAAGCAGCTGAAGATGGTTGGGCATAGGACACTACCCTGAGGGACTCCTGCAGTGATGTCCTGGAGCTCAGATGATTGACCTCCAACAACCACAACCATCTTCCTTTGCACTAGGTATGACTCCAACCAGCAGAGTTTTCCCTGATTCCCAATGACTTCAGTTTTGCTAGGGCTCCTTGATGCCATACTCAGTCAAACGCTGCCTTGATGTCAAGGGCAGTCGCTCTCAGCTCTTGAGTTCAGCTCTTTTGTCCACGTTTGAACCAAGGCTGGAATGAGGTCAGGAGCTGAGTGGCCCTGGCGGAACCCAAACTGAGCGTCACTAAGCAGGTTATTGCTAAGCAAGTGCCGCTTGATGGCATTGTTGATGACACCTTCCATCACTTTAATGATGGCTGGGTTGGACTTGTCCTGCTTTGAGTATAGGACATACCTGGGCAATTTTCCACATTGCAGGGGAGATGCCAGTGTTGCAGCTGTACTGGAACAGCTTGGCTAGGGGCGCGGCAGGTTCTGGAGCACAGGTCTTCAGTATTATTGCTGGAATATTGTCAGGGCCCATAGCCTTTGCAGTATCCAGTGCCTTCAGTCATTTATTAATATCACACGGAGTGAATCGAATTGGCTGAAGTCTGGCGTCTGTGATGCTGGGGACTTCAAGAGGAGGCCGAGACGGATCATCAACTCAGCACTTCTGGCTGAAGATGGTCGCAAATGCTTCAGCCTTATTTTTCGCACTAATGTGCTGGACACCCCCATCATTGAGGAGGGGATATTGGTGGAGCCACCTCCTCATTAGTTGTTTAATTGTCCACCACGGCTGGATGTGGCAGGACTGCAGAGCTTACATCTGATCCGTTGGTTATGGGATCACTTAGGTCTGTCTGTCGTATGCTGCTTACACAGTTTGGCACGCAGGTGTAACTTCACCAAGTTGACACCTCATTTTGAGGTATGCCTGGTGCTGCTCCTGGGATGCCCTCCTGCACTCTTCATTGAACCAGGGTTGGTCTCCTGGCTTGATGGTAATGGTAGAGTCGGGGATACGCTGGGCCAAGAGGTTACAGATTGTGGTTGAGTACAATTCTGCTGCTGCTGATGGCCCACAGTGCCTCATGGATGCCCAGTTTTGCAGTGCTAGATCTGTTCAAAATCGATCCCATTTAGCACGGTGGTAGTGCCACACAACACAACGGAGGGTATCCTCAATGTGAAGGCGGGACTTCATCTCCACAAGGACTGTGCAGTGGTCACTCCTATCAATACTGTCAAGGACAGATGCATCTGCGGCGGGCAGATTGGTGAGGACAAGGTCAAGTATGTTTTTCCCTCTTGTTGGTTCCTTCACTACCTGTCGCACACCCAGTCTAGCAGATATGTCCTTTAGGACTCAGCCAGCTCGGTCAGTAGTGGTGCTCCCGAGCCACTCTTGGTGATGGACATTGAAGTCCCCCACCCAGAGTACATTTTATGCCCTTGTCACCCTCAGTGTTTCCTCCAAATGGTGTTTAACATGGAGGAGTACTGACTCATCAGCTGAGGGAGGGCGGTAGGTGGTAATCAGTAGGAGGTTTCCTTGTTCATGTTTGACCTGATGCCATGAGACTTCATGGAGTCCGAAGTCGATGCTGAGGACTCCCAGGGCAACTCCCTCCCGACTGTATACCGCTGTGCCGCCAGCTCTGCTGGGTCTGTCCTGCCGGTGGCACAGGACAGACCCGGGGATGGTGATGGCAGTGTCTGGGACATTGCCTGTAAGGTATGATTCTGTGAGTATGACTATGTCAGGCTGTTGTTTGACCAATCTGTGGGGCAGCTCTCCCAACTTTGGCACAAGCCCCCAGATGTTAATAAGGAGGACTTTACAGGTCGACAGGGTTGGGTTTGCCGTTGTCGTTTCTGGTGCCTTGGTCAATGCTGGGTGGTCTGCCAGGTTTCATTCTTTTTTATTGACTTCATAGTGGTTGGATACAACTGAGTGGCTTGCTAGGCCATTTCAGAGGGCATTTAAGAGTCAACCACTTTGCTGTGTGTCTGGAGTCACATGTAGGCCAGACCAAGTAAGGACAGCAGATTTCCTTCCCTAAAGGACATTAGTGAACCAGATGGGTTTTTACAAAAATCGACAATAGCTTCATGGCCATCATTAGACTAGCTTTTAATTCCAGATTTATTAATAGAATTCAAATTCCACCTTCTGCTGTGGTGGGATTTGAACCCATGTCCCCAGAGCAATACCCTGGGTCTCCAGGTTACTAGTCCAGTGACAATACCACTACACCACCGCCTCCATCGTGGGCGACAGGGCCCTCAATGATGACAATCAACGATGACCATTCCACTTACTGCACTTGTGCTCTTACCTCTTCCTCTCCCACCCAGAACTACGACAGGTTTTACCTTGTTCTCACTTTCCACCCCACCAAGCTCCACATTCAATGGCTCATCCTCCACCATTTCTGCCACCACCAAAGACATCTTCCCCCTCCCCTCCTCTTTCAGCATCCTGAAGGGACTGTTCCCTCCACAACACCCTGGTCCACTCGTTAATTTCCCCCAATATCCACTCCCCTTACCATAGTATCCTCATATGCAAGTGCAGGAGAAGCAACACCTGCTCTTTTACCTTCTCCCTTCCCTCTGTACAGGGCCCTAAACACTCCTTCCAAATGAAACAATTTACATGTACTTCTTTCAATTTATTATACTGTACTTGCTGCTGGAGTCAGTTGCCAGCGATCGCCAGAACTGGCAGGCAGCCATAAAGGCGGGGCTAAAGTGTGGCGAGTCGAAGAGACTTAGCAGTTGGCAGGAAAAAAGACAGAAGCGCAAGGGGAGAGCCAACTGTGTAACAGCCCCGACAACCAATATTTTCTGCAGCACCTGTGGAAGAGTCTGTCACTCTGGAATTGGTCTTCATAGCCACTCCAGGCGCTGCTCCACAAACCACTGACCACCCCCAGGCGCTTACCCATTGTCTCCCGAGACAAGGAGGCCAAAGAAGAAGAACTTGCTGCTCAAGATGCAGTCCCTACATCGGGGAGACCAAATTCAGATTGGATGACCAATTTGCAGAACATCTCCATTTCAGTCCACTAGCCTGATCCCAAGCTTTTGGTTGCCTGTCATTTTAATTCTTCTCCCCACTCTGATCTCTCTCTCTCTCTCTCTCCTCTGCCTCCTACACTGTTTCAATGAAGCTCAATGCAAATTCAAGGAACATCTTTTCATTAGGCACTTTACAGCCTTCCGGACTCAACACTGAAATTAACAATTTCAGATCATAACCTTTGCCATTTTCTTGGACGGCAGCTGTTGATTATGATTCTCTGATTCCCATTTACACATCCTCTCAACACATCTTTTATTTAATTACTTGCCCATCATCTCCTTTTGTCTTGCACCATCATCCTTTTGTCATTTAATCTCTCCTGCCTTGCATCTCATCACAGACCTTCCTTTTGTTCTCTCCAGCCCCATCCCCACCTCTGTACTTCACAACTCAAACATTTGCCAGTTCTGATGAAAGATTAATCAACCTGAACTCTGATTCTCTCTCCACAGATGCCACCTGACTTGCGTATTTGCAGCATCTGTTTTTATTTCAGCATTTAGTTTACAATAAAACTGCAAACAAATCATGTTCCAATTGGAAATCTGGTCAAGTGTCAAAATTTTAGACTTACTGAATGCATGCATTCAGCAAATGGGCACCTCACAATGCAAAACAGAAACGGCCTGCCATAACATTCACCTCAAAGTTTTCTTGGTAGTATAAAGCTAAAACAAGCATGAAAGTATTCACTAGACTTTGAAGAGCTATCAAAAAGATTAAAAGGTCATTTAAATCCATCATCAGTCGCACACCATGGGCCAGACAAGATCCAGTCTTCTCAGTATAAACTCAGGTGCAACTACATATTTATAGAATGCTCCATAATGAATTGCAGAAAACTAGTTTTAACTACAGGACATTCATTCATTGACCCTCAAATATTGGGAAAAGAGTGAAGATCCTATTGCTCTTGCTTTAATATAAATAATCTCAACTTTAATTTTAAATTTTAGATTTACTTTAAACAATTATTTGAATATCATTCATACCATTGGAAAACATTACATTAAGAATAAAGGCTTATTCTTTCTGGACTTTTTTGTACAACTGCATGATCTATTTTGTGCCATCAGGTTACATCTACATTTTTTACATCGGATAATTACTTTCTTAGGGCTCTTTAAAAAAAAACCAAATCTCTCAGCAGTAATTCATACTCACCATTCCATCCATTTAGTTACTATAAAAGGTTTATTTTTTCTGATCAGAACATTGTGCTCACTTTGTGGGCCACCGGTTATCCATAATTCTCAGAAGCAAAATGTTTAAGGGCAGAAATACATGAGATGAGTGTGCTGAGGAATAGGCATAAATATTCAAAATAAAAACCCTTGACAGAAAGAAAGAAAATTAGTTTACAGCATGACAGATTTTTCAATCATTTAGGAACATTATTTAAAGTAAGTGAGATTTGATGTCTGTGAACAGTCAAAGAATAGTGCCAGTAATCAAATCGTGAGAAAAATTAGTAATAAAAGGGAGCAGCTCATCCTTTGGTTATTTCAAAGGGAAAGAATTTCCCAAACGGAAAATAGAAAAGGTGAGAGGACAGAGAGAGAGAAATAAATGTCCTAATTGTCAGGAAATAGGATTAAATGATTTTACATAAGATTTAAAATTTACTGAGCTGTATTTTCCACAAAATATTCGTGATTCCATGAAATAAAGCACTATTAAACAGCATTTTCCCCATGGATTGATCCATTTTATATATAACATTTTGGGTAGAAAACCCAAAGAGTTACCCATTTTCAACTCAACTGACAGATTCAGAGGATGCCATAACCTCAAAGGACAAAGTTCCAACAATTTGTGAGCTAAACATACCAAATGGATCAATTTTTGTAAAAGAGTCCCCAGTCCACTTCTTAATTGAAAAAATGTTACTGTGTTTGGCCACGTGTGCTCAATGTGGATGATTAAGTCGAGATGACATTACATAGGCCAAAGGCAATGCTGGTATTTGCATTTGATCAGAGAGGGAGCACAATTTGATAGATATGATGGAATCACAAGGTTGGTTTTGCTGTCAATTTAATGAATTGGTAACAATATGCATTAAGGATTGTGACCCTCTTACACAATTTAATGTACCAATTGGAAATTACAGATAACCTGTTCTATTTGGATGCAAAAACTGGTTCTGAATTGAACAACTGGCAAATTAAGTTATCACAACCTCAGAGGAAAAGCTTGGGAACATATTAAAATAGCAACAGGCCAAAATGATATGTTGCAACAACCAGACTTATTGAGGTATCAAATGTCATCTGTAGCACTTCTTTGACAGAACATACTGAATTCATTTTATCTTTTTGAAAATCTTGCAATGATAAAGCTTAAGTCAAGGGAATTAGTTTTCTCAGCTATCCAAATTATCCAGTATTAAATGTCAAGTTCTCATTATCCAAAATAAAATGTAATATTCTTGATTACAAACTACCTGTCAAAATTGTAGCACATTAAGTTTGACACCATTAGCAATAAATCAAACAAACATAACCAGGTCCTTACATGCAGCTCCACTGAATGCAGCTAGAATGGTAGAAAAAACAACATCAGGAGGCTGTGTGGCATCAACAGTTGTATGCAGCCCTTTCTTTTGGTAATAAGAAATCAGTGGTTTAGTTTGGGTATGGTAAACAGCAAGACGAGATTTTAATGTTTGTTCATTGTCATCCGAGCGCTTTATCAAAGCTTCACCAGTTACCTTAGAACAGAAACAAAAAATACATAATTAATTAGTAACTACACTGTGCAGACAAACAAGTTTGAAGAAAACACTTGACTCCTAAATGTACAATGTGGACTGAGTGTGGGGTGTGAGAGAGCGAGAGACCATCTGTCCTTCACAATCTACCGATCATTAAAAAATTATTTGTGCAGAAACTCGACGAAATTGGGAGACATAGGCCTGAGAAGAGGTTCAGAGGTTGGCTACTAGATTAATACCTAGCCTAAAAACCTTAGCTAACACTGTAGAGTCAGCAAGCTGGGTCTCTTTACACAAGTACAGACTTTAGAGCGACCTAATTGGAGTATTTATGATAATTGGACTAGACTGTGTAGATGTGGACAGATTTAAATTAAATAAATTAGTGAAAATTAGGGAATTGCATATACTGCTCTGGCAACCTATTACAAAGTCAGTAATCCTCTGAGAAAAGAAAAACCTGCTGACACTTGTATGCAATTCCCTCTTTCTTGTTGTTTTTGACAATCTTTAGAGGCCACAAAGACCACAACTACTACTCAATCCTTGCACAAGCAAACCCATGCCTTCTCTCTAGAAGTTGAAAGGTGGGTGGGAAAGGGAAGAGGAACTACTAGATTGGTTAGTTGGCAGACGTAGCACTACCCTGTGAAACCTTCCCCTGAACAAGTATGATTATAAGATAATTGGAATGGATTTTATCGGTTTTTCCGGAATTGAAGGCTATCTTGCCCATTCCTGGTGGCATATTGGCTGTTATCCAACATCTATGAAAGGTGGATGGCTCAGCAGTACAAAAAGGATCAATGTTAAGGGACAGTGACTCCTTTCCACCACGTCTGGTCATTGCCAACAAATTTCTGCCTGCGTCCCAGTGTGCATTGTTGTTCACAAGTGGCTGCAAAGCTGTGCCAACAAACACAATCTATGCTGACGCCAGATATCATGAGAACAAAATGTGCAGTAGCTTAACTAAATGAGTAAGCTTGTATAAATTTATGGCAAACAATTGTGATCCTCTCCTTACAAACATTTGACAAGACGGAAGACGACCGACTGGTCCATCGAGTCCGCCCCACATATTGCAACTAAAGAACACAATATCCATGACTCTTCCCGTTACCAGCTATGTCAATTTCTGGGAGTGGTTATAAAATGAATTGAACCAAAACTCAGAAAAGGAGCTCTCGGAAATTCCTTTCCAACCTTTGAAGGCAATCAAAACTGAGCTCCAAGAGATAACAATATCTATGAGGGATGTTGCTTAACATCCCATTGATATCAACCTCCTCCAGGAACTTGGTGCTCTCCATTTGATTACAGGTTTTTAACTTGCATCATCACAGCTACAAAAATGGAAAAATATAATACATACTCAACTCTCAATACTAAACCTGGAGCATAATAGGTAATATAAATGTAAGGTTTATTTAACCAAGAACCTACCATGAGTTGTTTTGGAAGATGTTTGGGAGTGACAGGGGTTGATTATCTAAATTCACATACGTAATATTTTGCACTGAAGTTGCTGGTCTGTGATATCTAGATTTACTTGTGTTCATTGCCAGGGAAAAGAAAAATAGGGCAACTTTGTCTAATCCCTCAGGTAAGTTGTAATGATATGCACACATTGTGGATGTGATGTTGCTAGAGGATTTTAAACCAGTTCTCAATGCGTGTTTTAAGGCTATTTTGTTCAGTATGGAGTGGAAAGTGCCATCCTACCCACTTGAATATTTTTTCACATACAGTCAGAGTTATAGAGCACAGAAACAGGCCCTTCGTGTCCATGCCGGCCATCAAACACCTATCTATTCTAATCCCATTTTCCAGCACTTGGCCCATAACCTTGTATGCTATGGCGTTTCAAGTGCTCAACTAAATACTTCTTAAGGGTTGAGAGGGTTCCTGCCTCTACCACCCCTTCAGGACATCTATCGAGGTTCTCAATGAATACACAATTGCACAAAATCCAATTTAAATTTGATAATTATACCTAAGAACCACACACATAAAACACTAGAAGGCAAACAAAAAGACGATTAAACCAGCTTTACTGTATCTGCAAACAAGCAGAAATTAATTTGTTAACTGCAAGTCAGTCAGAAGCCAACTCAGATAAATATACCCATTAATGCTTAAGGAAGCTTTATTTTCCTTTACTTGAACATAATCGTTTTTAAGATCTGCTTAGTCCGTAAACTATGAAAATTAGTCTTATGGAAGGAGCACTTTAGTCTTGTTTTGCACCAGTAGGATGTGAAAGCAAAATGTGAGGAATATTTGAATATGTTTGGATACTTAGTTTGGAATGATTTTTACTGTATACACATTGCGTAATACCAAGGACAATGCACAACTAATCATGGTAATCCCTGATACATACATCATCTTTCATTGGCTCTTTGGGTGGGTTATACAATTCATGGTAGGTGCGTCCACTGGCCTGATGAATCAGTCTGTAAAAAAATAAAAATGGTTGCAACAGCATTTTCCTCATAAAAATCAATGCAGCGAACATTTGGTGTGTTAGTTTTTAAAAAACTAACATACGAACATATGAATTAGGAGCAGGAATAGGCCACTCGGCCCCTCGAGTCTGCTCAGCCATCCAATAAGTTCATTGCTGAACTGATTACTCCACATTTCCGCCTACCTCCAATTACCTTTCACCCCCTTGCTGATCAAGAATCTATCTACCTCTGCCTTAAAAATATTCAAAGGGTTTGCTTCCACCGCCTTCTGAGGAAAAGAATTCCAAAGACTCAAAAAATTTCTCATTCCTGTCTTAAATGGGCAACCCCTTATTTTTAAACAGTGACCCCTAGTTCTAGATTCTCCCACAAGGGGAAACATCCTTTCCACATCCACTGTGTCAAGACCCCTCAGGACCTTAGATGTTTCAATCAAGTCACCTCTTACTCTTCTAAATTCCAGCGGATACAAGCCTAGCCTGACCAATCTTTCCTCATAAGACAGCCTGCCTATTCCAGGCATTAGTCTGCCTCTAGCGCATTTACATCCTTCCTTAAATAAGGGGACCAGGGCCTGGACAACGTACATCAGCCAAGAGTGACGTCTCAATTCATTCCATCTTCGCTGCCTCTGGAGAATCCTTGGCATCAGGTGGCAGGACCGTTTCTCCAACATAGAAGTCCTCGAGGCGGCCAACATTCCCAGCATATACACCCTACTAAGCCAGCGGCGCCTGAGATGGCTTGGCCATGTGAGCTGCATGGAAGGTGGCAGGATCCCCAAGGACACATTGTACAGCGAGCTCGTCACTATTACCAGACCCATTAGCCGTCCATGTCTCCGCTTTAAAGACGTCTGCAAACGCGACATGAAGTCCTGAGACATTAATCACAAGTCGTGGGAGCCAGTTGCCAGCGATCGCCAGAGCAGGCGGGCAACCATATAGGCGGGGCTAAAGTGTGGCGAGTCGAAGAGACTTAGCAGTTGGCAGGAAAAAAGACAGAATCGCATGGAGAGAGTCAACTGTGTAACAGCCCCGACAACCAATTTTATCTGCAGCACCTGTGAAAGAGTCTGTCACTCTAGAATTGGCCTTTATAGCCACTCCAGGCGCTGCTTCACAAACCACTGACCACCTCCAGGTGCTTACCCATTGTCTCTCGAGACAAGGAGGCCAAAGAAGCAGAAGAAGAACTCCAGATGTGATCTCACCTATGCCCTGTATAGCTGAAGCATAACCTCCCTACTTTTGTATTCAATTCCCCTCGCGATAAACGATAACATTCCATTAGCTTTCCGAAAGACGTGCTGTACCTGCATACTAACCTGTGATTCATGCACTAGGACATCCAGATCTCTCTGCATTGCAGAGTTCTGCAATCTCTCACCATTTAGATAATATGCTTTGTTTTTATTCTTCCTGCTAAAATGGACAATTTCACATTTTCCCTCATTATACTCCATTTGCCAGGTTTTTGCACACTCACTTAACCTATCCCTTTGTAGCCTCCTTATGTCCTCTTCACAACTTACTTTCCTACCTATCTTTGTGTCATCAGCAAATTTAACAAACATACCTTCGGTCCCTTCATCAGTCATTTATACAAATTGTAAAAAATTGAGGCCCCAGCACAGATCCCTGTGGCACACCACTCATTACATCTTACCAACCAGAAAATGACCCATTTATGCCTACTCTCTGTTTCTTGTTAGCTAGCCAATCTTCTATCCATAAATATGTTACCCCCTACACCATGAGCTTTAATTTTCTGCAATAACCTTTGGTGTAGCACCTTATCAAATGCCTTCTGAAAATCTAAGTACAATACATCCACTGGTTCCCCTTCATCCATGGCACATGTATCTCCCTCAAAGAACTCCAATAAATTAGTTAAACATGATTTCCCTTTCACAAAACCATGTTGACTCTGCCTGATTACTTTGAATTTTTCTAAGTGCCCTGCTATAACGTCTTTAATAACAGTCTCCAACATTTTCCCCAAGACAGATGTTAAGCTAACTGGCCTGTAGTTTCCTGCTTTCTGTCTCCCTCCCTTTTTGAATAAAGGAGTTACATTCGCTATTTTCCACCTAACGGAACTTTCCCCGAGTCTAGGGAATTTTGGAAAATTAAAACGGTGAGGCAAACCCCCTACCTGCCAAGACTGAGGCACACATTATTTCACCACATGCACAGAAGCTTAAAATCGCAAGCCCCGAGTGGAAGGACATTTGCACAATACCAGACGAGGTTGAAACAATGGGGATCCCAGCAATTGCTTCCCAATACACAGAAGTGGTCAGACCAGTTTTAGCCACATGACTATGGCTGTTGCAGAGAAGTTGCACTTCCCACAAAGGACTTTTGAAGACACTGTTCCATATAAGGAGCTAGTCACATGGCTAGCCTGCTGGGCAACTTGGAAGTTTTTTTTAAAATTTGTACTCCCAAAAGGATTTGAGGCAGAATGTCATGTGCTCCTGGAACTGAAGAACATCTCTCCTGCATGCTTGCCTGTCTGCTCATCTCTCAGGGAACTGAAACCATTGAAGACACGTGAAACAGAGAGAAAGGTTTGCCAAGTGAACAACGTTTTAAGATGATTACTGGGCCCCAATGAAATGCAAGACTATAACTTCAATCAAGGACTACAGCGAGCTTGAGAAACAGTAACAAGATATTGCCTCAAACTGTTCTACTTATCTTTTCTTCTGCTCTTTTCTGTCCCTATTTTGCATGTTTAAATCGCGTGTGCATGCTAGCATGAGCACGTCGTATAACTCTAATACGATTCATGCCTACG
Source organism: Heterodontus francisci (assembly GCF_036365525.1). NCBI lineage: Eukaryota > Metazoa > Chordata > Chondrichthyes > Heterodontiformes > Heterodontidae > Heterodontus > Heterodontus francisci. The sequence goes on along the minus strand of NC_090401.1, from coordinate 42,084,444 downwards.
GTTAAGTTTAAGGTTTAATAAATTTCATCTTTTTGCTTTAAACCAAAGAAAGCCTGTTGTGCTCATTTATTTGCCTTATAATTGGAAAGTTGTGATCAAACAGTCACAAAGGGAGAGCTCAAAACACTGTGTTTAAAATTAAACCCTGTTACAATAAGACCAGGTGAAGACAGCAAGCGACCCCTGGACACATTGCTCACCTGGTCGTAACACTAACGCATCAACTATCTCACTAGCCACTTCTTTTAACATCCTCGGACGAAGTCCATCAGGACCTGGGGTCTTGTCAGCCTGCAGCTCCAACAGTTCAGTACCACTTCCCTGGTGATTGTAATTTTCTTGAGTTCCTCCCTCTCTTCCATTTCCTGACTTACAGCTAATTCTGGGATGTTACTTGTATCCTCTACAGTGAAGACCAATGCAAAATACCTGATCAATTCATTTGTCATCTCCTTATCCATTATTAATTCCCCAGACTCACTTTCGATAGGGCCAACACTCACTGTTAACTTTTTTTTTTAAAGTATCTTTCGAAACTATCTGTCCTTATATTTCTAGCTAGCTTTCTCTCAATCTCTAATTTTACCTTCCCGATTAATCTTTTGGTCATTCTTTGCTGTTTTTTTTATATACGGTCCTATCTTCTGACCTGCCTCCTAACTTTGTGCAATTATATGCTTTTTCTTTAAGTTTGATACTATCTTGAACAGTTTTAGTTAACCACAGACGTTGGGTCCCACCCTTGGAATTTTTCTTTCTTGTTGAAATTCTTGTTCTATTCTGTGTATTCTGAAATATCCCCTTAAATGTCTGCTACTGCATCTCTATTGACCTACCCCTTAACCTAATTTGCCAGTTCACTTTAGCTAGCTCTGCTTTCATGCCCTTATTTAAGTTTAAAATTCTAGTCTTGGACCCACTCTTCTCTCCCTCAAACTGAATGTAAAATTCAATCATGTGATCGCTACCCAGGGGCGCCTTAACTTTGAGGTCATTAATTAATCCTATCTCGTTGCACAATACCAGGTCTAGTATAGCCTGCTCTCTGGTTGGCTCCAGAATGTACTGTTCCAAGAAATTATCCTGAAAACATTCTATGTACTCCTCATGTAGGTTACCTCTGCCCATCTGATTTTTCCAGTTTATAGGTAGGTTAAAATCCCCCATAATTATCGCTGTACCTTTCTGACAAGCTGCCATTATTTCTTCTTTTATACCCCGTCCTACAGTGTGGTTAATGTTAGGTGCCCTGTACACCACTCCCACAAGTGACTTCTTGGCTTTATGATTTCTCATCTCTACCCAAACTGCTTCTACATCTGGTTTCCTGAACTTAAGACATCCCTCTCTAGTGCACTAATACCATTATTAATTAACTGACCCACCCCTCCACCTTTTCCTAGATTCCTGTCCTTCCTAAATGCCATGTACCCTTCAATATTCAGGTCCCAATCTGTAATGTCTCTGTAATGGCTATCAGATCATACTTATTTATTTCTATTTGCACTCTCAGTCCATCTGTTTTGTTTTGAATGCTATGTGCATTCAGATACAGAGCCTTTAGTTTTGTCCTTTTATTATTTTTGTAGCCTCTAGCCTTCTGTTGTTTTATTCTTAGATTTGTAAGCTCTGTCCTTTCCTGTCACAGTCTGTTATTTACCATATTATGAATAATTAATTAAATAAAACTATCCTTTTCACTGGATAACGATTGCTTCAAAGTCACCATCACACACATTTAACTGTCAGGAAACATTTAAGTAAACCTATAGTGCCGATACTATCAAGTTCTATAATGAAATAAGAGATCTTAAACTAAATAAGGCACAAAGTAATAAAGCTTTTATCAGGCAAAAGTCTCTATTCCAGTTCAAAACGACTGAAGACAGCCATATAGCCATTAGATGTTTTTAATGTGAACTGTTAGATAAAGTATAGCAGCTCCGTTAAGAACCTACGGGGTTTTTTTTGTAGTAACACCCCACCCCCCCACCAACAATTTAGTGGATAAATACACTGTTTAGTATCGTGCTGAGCCAAGAAAAAGTTGCTATCTCTTACAGACACACACACAAATATGATAGCTTGTTGTAAGTATGATTATTTGACAAGACTCCAGATGGCAAAAATACCTCTTTAAATAGCCAATTAACCAAGTTGTCAATAAAAGACATGGTGTGTGCATTATTCAGCAGTTTTACACCCAACTGATTATTGACATTCCATTCTACAGAAAATTGAACACATTGTATTGAACAGAAAAATTTAAATTCAAAAACAGTTACTATACACCACTGAGAACACAGCCAAAAATGCCACAATTTTGAAGATTCAATATAACAAAACAGTTGCTGCAATCAGGTGGTATCCACTTACTTAATTACTAGAACAGAGAATTCTTTAGACACCAACTTGAATATTTAATAGCCACCTCCTGCCCAAAAAGAGCTAAACAATAAACAGAACACTCAACTCAGCTCCTGAGTAAATATTACTTGTGGTATGGTACTGAAATAATGGAGACTAGAAGGTCCCAGGATTGTTCCTTGGGCCAATTTCCCCAATGGGGACACTATAATTGGCTTCTTGCAACAGGCTAAAAATAGGGTAAAGGTGAAAAAAAAATCTGATCCAGATAAAACCACTACTTGCTGAATTAATAAGCATTTGTGAAGATCCAACTATTATTCAAAATCTTAGCTGACTGAGCAAAACAGATTGTCTATCAAGCCTATCAATGAAGAAAAAAAATATATATCTTTGTTACCTGCCGCAGATCCTGGTCATCAGCAAATCATCACTAATCTTAAACTCCAGCACAGAGTCCAGCTTCTCAGAGCGCTTTTCCAATTGTTTGTCAAACTGCAACAAGAGCAAAATTGATTCAGACAAGGCAAGGGTTAAGCTTTATGTCCGTCAATGTCAAATAGAACCATAGAGTCATAGAAAAGTTATGGCACAGAAAGAGACCATTCAGCCCATCGTGTCAGCGCCAGCTAAAAAAACTAGCCACCCAATCTAATCCCACCTTCCAGTACCTGGTCTGCAGCCTTGCAGGTTACAGCACTTCAGGTGCAGGTATCTTTCAAATGAGCTGACGGTTTCTGCCTCCACCACCAATCCGGCCATTGAATTCCAGACACCCACCACCCTTTGGGTGAATAAGTTTTTCCTCACGTCCCTGCTAATCCTTCTACCAATCACCTTAAATCTGTGCCCCTTGGTGATTGACCTCCCCGCTGGGGTAACAGATCCTTCTTGTCTATCTAGGCCGTTCATAATTTTGTACACCTCAATTAAGTCGCCCATCAGCCTCCTCTTCTAAAGAAAACAACCCTAGCCTATCCAATCTTTGCTCATTGCTACAACTTTCAAGCCCTGGCAACATGCTTGTAAATCTACTCTCTCCACAGCAATTATGTCCTTCCTGTAATGTAATGCCCAAAACAGTACGCAATACTCCAGCTGTGGCCTAACTTGCGTTTTATACAGTTCCAGCATTACATCGCTGCTTTTGTATTCTATACCTCGGCCAATAAAGGAAAGCATTCCACGTGCCTTCTTTACCACTTATCAAACTGTCCTGCCACCTTCAGGGACCTGCGGACTTGCACTCCCAGGTCTCTCACTTCCTCTATCCCTCTCAATATCCTCCCATTTATTGTGTATTCCACTGCTTTGTTTGCCCTTCCCAAATGCATTACCTCACATTTCTCCGGTTTGAATTCTATTTGCCACTTTTCCACCCACTCAACCAAACCATGGCTATTATTCTGGAGTCTACAGCTTTCTTCTTCACTATCAACTTCATGGCTAATTTTTGTATCATTTCCAAATTTCCCAATCATGCCTCCCACATTTAAGTCCAAATCATTAATATATACATATTAATTTATATATATCTCAAGCTTAAAAGAAAATGCGTCCTAAAAGCGGGTTTCAAAAGCTCGACCAATGTAGAAACACTGCTTAAAGCCTTTTAACCAGTGTCCCATCCAACGACTATTGACCCACTCCCAGATCTCGATCCAAACGAATGCAACACGAGCTACGTCTATGATGAAAGCCCTGAAATGACACTTCCACTTCCTCCCCAGCTTCTGCTAATTTTCCCTTTACTATGGGGAATTATCTGGTGTTCATTACTGATGTCACTGAATGGATAAGAAATGATCAATACTTGCACAATTCTGGTAAAAATTGGGACAATAACTATGACAAACATAATCAATGCAGCTTGTATAAATGAAAAGCCACATGCGTATATATGACTCTGTATTAGGGTACAATCAAACTAGGAGGAAACAAATTGGTTAATTCTAAATTAACCAGTAAACTAGCATGTGCTCACCACTTCAGTTACAATAAACTTGCTGTTAACTTAGTACTGATTTTCTGTCACTAGACAATCTATGTAAAGCATGCCAAACCAGAAATTATAGAAAATGGAGACTGCACAAACTTTTCACAACAACCTGCATTTACATAGCACCTTTAGTGTAGAAAAATAAATGTCCAAAACCATTTCACAGGAGATGTAATCTGGGAAAACAACCAAAGGAGGAGGTTTTGCGAGGGGTAATGTCATGGAACTGTATTTTATTTTCTCTTCTGTTTTAAACAGTGTGCCTTTAAGACTGTTAAAAACATTGTATCTTTAAGACAGAGAGAGAAGTTTTAGATTTCTGAGAACAGTGTGCCACAGCTGCACCGGTTACCTAGGCAACCATAAGAGTGAAGCGGTCACGTGGTATATTGTTTCAATTTAACTGTGTGGAAAAACCAGCTAAAACCAGTTTTTGAGACACCAGCGAAGCATCCCTCCTAAAGGAAGGAGCTGTCTATTTCTCAGCAGAAATTCTACAGTGAGCTACAGGCCATGTTAATTGCCTAAAGAGGAAAAAACCCTTTGAAGAGACCATTTGTATTGCTGGAGGTAGCAAAATTAATTTTCTTTACTTCCAATCCAAGAAGTCTTTGCTTCAAGATTGAATCGCTCCTGACTGATTGCGTTTTCTGGAATTCGCAGTAAAGTTTCAACTGAGACACTGTTGGTTTTAAAATCCAAGTGAACCCATTGCTAAACTCCTTGTTTAAAGAACTGTTTGACACCTGCTGCAGCCAAAGTGCTTTGAATGCCTATCTATTGAGGGACTGTTGACTACGAGTGGCATTTGATTATTTTGATACCTCACCTATCAGGAATGTAACCCACAAAGACTTATATCCCAGTTATTTATTTATTCTTAAGAAACAGCTAATTTTTAAAACATAATTTTTTCAAAAAACGTTTAACTGGTGATTTTTGAGTGTGAGAGAATGGGGGAGTTGGTTAAAATAAGAAGTTATAAGGTCTTTAGACATAGGTTTATCTTAATAGTATTTAAGATTTCGTTTTTAATAAATAGTTAATTTGTTGTTGTCTAAAGATACCTGGTTTGGTCTGTTTTATTCTGGGGGTGGGGTTACTAGAGTGTTAAACTTTTCTGTTTTCTGGTTGGGTGGAAAAAATTGAATAATATGCTGTGACCTGTGGAGTGATGGGATCGAATTGACAGTGTGTTGCTCCCGCCTCAGTTGTAACAGTAATCAAAAGCATGATTAGATGTGGTTTTTAAGGAAGGTCTTAAAGGAAGATAGGGAGGTGAAGACACAGTAGGATTTAAGATGGGAACTCCAGAATGTGATGCCAAGATGGCATGGCATGGCTGCCAATAGTGGGGTGAAGAGATGGGAACGATGCACAAGAGGCCAGGAGAGTACTGAAATAGTCAAGTCTGGAGATGACTAAGTTGGTTGAGGGTTTCAATGGCAGATGAGGCAATGTAGGAGGCAGGTGATGTTACAGAGGTGGAAGTAAGCAGTCTTTGTATGAAAGGGGTATGGATTTGGAAATTCAGCTGGGGGTTGAATAGGATGCTGAGGTTGCAAACACTGTGGTTCAACTTTGATAACCAAACTAGTCCAATTTTTCCATCGTGCTTTTCCAATAAGCATCTCCATTATCAATTTATTCTATTCAATAATTTTAAAAAGTTATATTTATCGCCTACTGATCTAATTCTTTGAGAGTAGACTTTGGTTCCTTAACTTCTCTTCACTAAATAATTCAAAACCTAGTCATGTATGCTGCCCTTTGAATCCTACACAGAACGGTAATCACTTATCAAAATATCCCCGGCAAGTTATTATGCTTTGTAAGTTGTCAAACACTTCCTTGGATTTATAAATCTATGAATCATTTACAGACCAGTATTTTCTTTACCTTAACAACCATTACCATACCATATGAAAATGATTTCAACCCCTAAGTTTTGCACATTTTCTGACAGTATTTGATATAACCTTCATTTAGTACTCTTACATTTCTCCACATTAACTGCTGAATTTTATTAATAAGATTTTCCAAATTTTGTATGCTTTTTCCATACAACTTGTTATCTACAACCTTCAATTTTAATGTCATCAGGATCACATTTGCATCAGGCGCAAATATATCAAGACTGTGCTGTGTGTGAGATCGCCATTTGGTTATCGCTGTCTACATTATATTTCCTGATATTTAACCAATTGAAAATACAATGTTTGGGGACAATGTTGAAGCTGCAAGTTCTTGTAAGGTACCTGCTGCAAATCCGTATATTCAGCACTGACCAACGTAATTATATCTTTCTTTCTTTGGCCTCCTCGTCTCGAAAGACAATGGGTAAGCACCTGGAGGTGGTCAGTGGTTTGTGAAGCAGCGCCTGGAGTGGCTATAAAGACCAATTCTAGAGTGACAGACTCTTCCACAGGTGCTGCAGATAAAATTGGCTGTCGGGGCTGTTACACAGTTGGCTCTCCCCATGCGCTTCTGTCTTTTTTCCTGCCAACTGCTAAGTCTCTTCGACTCGCCACACTTTAGCCCCGCCTTTATGGCTGCCCGCCAGCTCTGGCGATTACTGGCAACTGACTCACAACTTATGGTCAATGTCACAGGACTTCATTTTGCGTTTGCAGACGTCTTTAAAGCGAAGACATGGACAGCTGGTGGATCTGATACCAGTGATGAGCTCACTGTACAATGTGTCCTTGGGGATCCTGCCATCTTCCATGCGGCTCACATGGCCAAGACATCTCAAGCGCCACTGGCTCAGTAGGGTGTATATGCTGGGGATGTTGGCTGCCTCGAGGACTTCTGTGTTGGCGATATGGTCCTGCCGCCTGATGCCGAGGATTCTCCAGAGGCAGCTAAGATGGAATGAATTGAGACGTCACTCTTGGCTGACGTACGTTGTCCAGGCCTCGCTGCCATAGAGCAAAGTACTGAGGACACAGGCTTGATACACTCGGACTTTTGTGTTCTGTGTCAGTGCGCCATTTTCCCACACTCTCTTGGCCAGTCTGGACATAGCAGTGGAAGCCTTTTCCATGCGCTTGTTGATTTCTGCATCGAGTGACAGTTTACTGGTGATAGTTGAGCCTAGGTAGGTGAAATCTTGAACCACTTCCAGAGTGTAGTTGCCGTTATTGATGGATGGAGCATTTCTGATGTCCTGTCCCATGATGTTAGTTTTCTTGAGGCTGATGGTTAGGCCAAATTTGTTGCAGGCAGCCGCAATCCCGATGAGTCTCCGCAGACACTTTTCAGTGAGATGTTAATGCAGCATAGTCAGCAAAAAGGAGTTCCCCGATGATGACTTTCCGTACTTTGGTCTTCGTTCTTAGACGAGCAAGGTTGAACAACCTGCCACCTGATCTTGTGTGGAGGAAAATTCCTTCTTCTGAAGACTTGAACGCATGTGAGAGCAGCAAAGAAGAAGATCCCAAACAGTGTAGGTGCGAGAACAGCCCTGTTTCACGCCACTCAGGATAGGAAAGGGGTCTGATGAGGCGCCACTATGCTGAAATGTGCCTTTTATATTGTCATGGAATGAGGAGATGATACTTAGTAGCTTTGGTGGCCATCCGATCTTTTCTAGTAGTCTGAAGAGACCACATCTGCTGACGAGGTCAAAGGCTTTGGTGAGATCAATGAAAGCAATGTAGAGGGGCATCTGTTGTTAATGGCATTTCTCCTGTAGCTGGCGAAGGGAGAACAGCATGTCAATGGTCGATCTCTCTGCTCAAAAGCCACACTGTGCCTCAGGGTAGACATGCTCAGCCAGCTTCTGGAGCCTGTTTAAAGCAACTCGAGCGAAGACTTTCCCCACTATGCTGAGCAGGGAGATTCCACGGTAGTTGTTGCAATCACCGCGGTCACCCTTGTTCTTATAGAGGGTGATGATATTGGCATCGCGCATGCCTGTGGTACTGCTCCCTCGTCCCAGCACAGGCAAAGCAGTTTGTAGAGTGCTGAAAGTATAGCAGGCTTGGCACTCTTGATTATTTCAGGGGTAATGCCATCCTTCCCAGCAGCTTTTCCGCTGGCGAGAGAATCAATGGCATCACTGAGTTCCGATTTTGTTGGCTGTGCGTCCAGCTCATCCATGACTGGCAGAGACTGGGCTGCATTGAGGGCGGTCTCAGTGACAACATTTTCCCTGGAGTACAGTTCTAGGTAGTGCTCCACCCAGCGGTCCATTTGCTTGCGATGGTCAGTGATCGTTTCCCCTGATTTAGACTTGAGGGGGGGGGCGATCTTCTTGATGGTTGGACCAAAAGCTCTCTTAATGCCATCATACATTCCTCTGATGTTTTCGGTGTCAGAGGCCAGCTGAATATGACTGCATAGGTGTTGCCAGTAGTCATTTGCACAGCACCTGGCTGTTCTTTGTGCAGTGCTTCTGGCTACTTTAAGTGCTATGGATGTTAACTCGCTGGGGGCTTTCTTGTAGTTCTGCAGTGCAATGCGCTTAGCGGCTATGACAGGTTCCAACTCTTCAAAATGAGATTGAAACCAGTCTGCATTCCGCTTCACACGTTTGCCATAGGTGGTCATGGCTGAGTCATCGATGGCGTCTCTGATGTGGGCCTACTTGGTCTCTGCATCCCCTGTGGGAGTGTTTTGAAGGGCTTTTTCAAGTGAATTTAGTAACATATGTAACAGCTGTGGATGAGAAATTCTGCTCGTGTTGATGCGCGGTCAGCCCTCTGCTTGGAGCGATGCAGCTTCTTTGGTTTGAGTCTAACCTTGCTGCACACCAGGGAGTGGTCGGTGTCGCAGTCCGCACTGTGGAAGCTGCATGTGATTTGGACACTGTTTATAGAGGCTCGTCTTGTGACGATGAGGTCCAGCTGGTGCCAACGACATGATCTTGGGTGCCTCCAAGAAACCTGGTGACAAGGTTTAGTATGAAGGAACGAGTTGGTGATGCAGAGGTTATGAAAGCTACACAACTCAAACAGTCTCTATCCATTCTCATTCATCCTTCCAATGTCAAAGCGCCCAAGGCAGGAGGGCCATGAGTCATGGTCGGCCCCAACCCTGGCATTAAAGTCCCCCAGCAGGAACAGGTGTTCGGTATTGGGGATGCTACTAATGATATTATGGAGTTCCTCGTAGAACTGGTCTTTATCTTCAGGTGGGGAGCATAGATGCTGAGTAGGTGTACTGGACCAGAGGCAGTGAACAGTCGGATGGACAGTATGCGTTCCGAGCCATTTGAGGGTGGCTCTATCATGCTGAGCAAAGAGTTTTGGATGGCGAAGCCCTCTCCATGCTGTCTTGGTACTTCAGGATCCCTACCCTGCCAGAAGAAGGTGTAGTCTTGCTCTCTTGGAGATCCTATCGCAGGGAAGCATGTCTCCTGAAGTGCTGCAATGTCCACATCTAGTCTACTGAGCTCGTTGTTAACGATGGTCTTCTGAGAATCATTGATTTGTGCAAGGTCTTCCAACAGGCCAGGACACACAGTTCTGACGTTCCAGCTTGCGAAACGAAGGGCTGGTACCTTCTTTCCTTTTTTTGTCGTGCTGTTTGATGCGGTGTTACAGTCCACTTGTCGGGCAATGACCCTGAGCTCCAAGCATTACTCCAAAAATATTACACAAATATTTCAAGTAATTGTCTTCACTTTCATTAAACACTCTCATTTAAGTGAAAGCGACCATGAGAGAGAACAGCACTGGAAACCCACAAGTGGAGGCGGTGGTGGGAAGTCTGTGGGAATCAGAGTGAGTCCGAGAGAGAATAGCACCCGAGACCCATAGCTAAAAGCAGTGGCAGGGAATCAGAGCGAGCCTTAGAGAGAACAGTGCCAGACACCCACAGGTAAGAGCAGTGGCGGGAAGTCCGCGGGAGACAGAATAATGCTGGAAACCCACTGGAAGTCAGTGGAAGACAGAGCTCACCTTCAAATAAAAGGGGTGAGAAATCAAAGAGTGATGTCACAAGAAAGCAGATAAGTGATTGGCTCGTATCTCTTTTTCTCTCTAAACTAGGACATTCGTTTAAACTAGGAGCTGGGTGAGTACAGCAGAAGTGAATTAATAAGAGTATTAGCAGAGAGCAGGTCGAGGGATTAATTAAAATAAATAGTTTAAACAAGGTACTAACTAGATTCTACAAGAGGGAATAGAACTTTTTTTATTTAGACTATGGATGAGCAGCTGAGATCTGTCACTTGCAAGTCCTGCTCCATGTGGGAACTTCAAGACAGTTGAGCTGCTTGAGCGCGAGCTCCGGATTTCCAAGCTTAAGGGGCAGCTAGAGTTACTGTGGAGCATCAGGGAGGATGAGAGTTTCCTGGGTCATGCGTTCCAGGAGGTGGTCGCCCCATGGGCAGAGAGTTTGGGATAGTAGATGGGTAGCCATCCGTAAGAGACAGGAAGTGCAGGAGTATACGGGGTGTATGTTACTCTCAAACCAGTACTCAGCATCGGAGAATGCTGCAAGTGATGAAACCTTGAGAGAATGCAGTCCAGATTATGGCACCAACGAGCAAGAAACTGCACAGCAGCGAACAGCAAAGAGTACAAAGAGTGCAGTATCAATAGTAGATTCCAGTTTGGGAGCACACAGCCATTTCTGTAACTGTCATTGTGATTCCCGCATGGTGTGTTGCCTCCCTGGTGCCAGGGTAAAGGACAGCAGAGAGGGTGCAGATATTCTGCAGGGGGAAGGGAGTGAGCCAGAAGTTGTGGTCCACATTGGTACCAACGACAGAGAGAGCAGGTCTTGAGGATCTATAGTCAGACTTTCAGGAGCTAGGAGGAAGTTAAAAAGTAGGACCTAGAGGGTAGCAATATCTGGATTACTTCCAGTGTCAATGCTAGCAAGTAGAGCTAGGAAGATAGGGCGAATCAACGCGTGGCTTGAGGCATGGTGCAGGTGGGAGGGCTTCAGATTCTTGGTGCGTTGAGATCACTTCTAGGACAGGAGGCATCGATTCAAAAGGGATGGGTTACACCTCAACAAGACTGGGACCAATGTCCTCGCACAGAGGTTCACTAGAGAGTGGTTGGGGAGAATTTAAACTAAATTGGCAGGCAGATGGGCACCAGCATACTGAAGTAGAAAAGAGGAATCAAGTGCGTAAAGGAGGGAGTGTTGAATAGTACTACAGAAGGAAATAGTACATTAGATAGACCAAGAAGGACTACAAGGAATACGAAGACAGGTTTAGAAAGCACCTATGTAAAACACACAAAGTGTGGCGAATAACGTCGGTGAGCTACAAGCACAATTAGCAGTGTTGGAATATGATATTGTAGCAATAACTGAAACGTGGCTTAAAAATGGTGAGGACTGGGCACTTAATGTTCATGGATACAATGTGTTCAGAAAAGATAAGGAAGAAAAAAAAAGGGAAGGTGGGGTGGCAGTACTGATTAGGGTAGACATGGCAGCATTGGAAAGAGAGGGTATCCTTGAAAGGGCAAGGACAGAATCCATTTGGTGGAGTTGAGAAGCAAAAAAGGGATATCATGCTACTGGGGGTATTCTATAGGCCTCCAAATAGTAAAAGAGATAGAGGAGCAATTCTGCCATGAAATCACAGAGATGTGCAAAAACTACACGATAGTGATATTGGGGGACCTTCAATACCCAAATAACGATTAGGTTAATATTACAGTAAAGGGTAAGGAGGGGGGAGGTATTTCTGAAATGTGTTTAGGAGAACTTCCTTGACCATTATGTTCTTGATCCAACCAGGAAGAAAGCATTGCTGAGAAAGGAGACGGGCTAAGTGGACCAAGCGTCTGTGGGAAAACACTTGGGTAAGAGTGACCATCATATCATAAGGTTTAGACTAGTAATCGAGAAGAGCAAAGAACAATCTAAAGTAGAACTTCTAAATGGGAAGAGGGCTAACTTCAATAGGGTGAGAGGGGATCTAGTCAGGGTACAATGGAACCAAAGTCTGACAGGAAAAACAGTAACAGAACAATGGGTGGTGTTTATGATGTTGTTTCTGGTAAAGGCTAGGTACATTCAACAAGGGGAAAAGGTAAGGGTACCAAAGCCAGGGCTCCTTGGATGACAAAGTAGATAGAGAATATGATGAAACAAAAAAAAAGGGGTGTGTGATGCATGTCAGGTGAATTCTTCAAGCGAGAATCAGGCTGAATACAATAAGTTGAGAGTTGGAGAAGTGAAAAGGAAAATAAGATTGGCAAAGAGAGAATATGAGAACAGATTGCCAGTTAACAAAAAAGGAAACCCAAAAATCTTCCACCTGGTGTACTTGAATTTCCAAAAGGCATTCAATAAGGTGCCACATCAAAGGTTACTACACAAAATAAGAGTTCATGGGGTAGGGGGTAACATATTAGCCTGGATAGAGGATTGGTTAGCTAACAGGAAGCAGAGAGGAGGGATAAATGGGTCATATTCGGAATGGCAGGATGTGACTAGTGGAGTGCCACAGGGATCAGTGCTGGAGCCTCAACTATTTACAACCTACATCAATGACTTGGATGAAGGGACTGAATATACGGTAGCTAAATTTTCAGGTGTCACAAAGATAGGTAGGAAGCTAATTTGTCAAGAGGAGGTCAAGAGTCTACAAAAGGGATTATAGATAGGTTAGATAGATAGGTGGGCAAAAATTTGGCGGATGGAGTATAATGTGGGAAAATGCGAGGCTATCCACTTTAGCAGGAAGAATAGGAAAGCAGATTGTTTAAATGGAGAGAGACTGTAGAACTCTGTGGTACAGAAGGATCTGGGTGGCCTGGTACACGAATCACAAAAGATTAATATGCAGGTAGAGCAAGTGATTCGGAAGGCAAATGGAATGTTGTTATTTATTGCAAAGGGAATAGCATATGAAAGTAGGGAAGTTTTGCTACAGCTGTACAGGGCCATAGCCATCTGCAGTACTGTGCACAGTTTTGGTCTCCTTGCTCAAGGATAAAATTACATTAGCAGTTCAGAGAAGGACTGACTCCTGGGATGAAAGGGCTATCTTATGAGGAAAGGTTGAATAGGTTGGGCCTATATCCATTGGAGTTTAGAAGAATGAGAGGTGATCTTACTGAAATATTTAAGATCTTGAGGGGAATTGACAGGGTGGATGCTGGAAGGATGTTTCCACTTATGGGCGAGACTAGAACTAGGGGATTCAGTTTAAAAATAAGGTGTCTCCCATTTAAAACGGAGATGAGAAATTTTTTTTCTCTGAGGGTCCTTAGTCTGTGGAATTCGCTTCTGCAGGGAGCAGTAGAGGCTGGGTCATTGAATATATTCAAGGCTGAGTTAGATAGATAAGGGAGTCAAGTGTTATCGGGGGCAGACAGGAAAATGAAGTTGAGGCCATATTCAGATCACCATGATCTTATCAAATGGTGGAGCAGGCTCGAGGGGTTAAATGGCCTACTTCTGCTCCTAATTCGTATGTTTGTGTGCTGTAAATAGTAACCAGGTAGTAAGTGGCTGGGTGGGTCCTATTGGAGACAAAGAGTGTGATATAAGCTTACACACGCAGGGCAAGGCTTAATGAGTACTTAACGAGTACTTTGTATCTGTGTTTACTAGGGAAGAGAATGCTGACAAAATATTGGTAGATGTGGAGATGGTAGAGTTAATGGAGGGTTGAAAATTGATAGGCAGGATGTAAAGTCTGGCTATGCTTAGAGTGGATAAGTCACCTGGTCCAGATGGCTTGCATCCCAGGTTGCTTAAGGAAATGGGAGTGGAAATAGCAGAAGAACTTGTCATAATCTTCCCTAGATACTGGAGAGGTGCCAGAGGACTGGAGAGTGGCAAATGTGACACACTTATTCAAGAAAGGGCGTTAGGACATTCCTAGTAACTAAAGGCCGGTTAGTTTAACATCAGTGGTGGGCAAGGTTTTAGAAACAATAATCAGTGAAAAAAAAAAATCAACAGGCACTTGGAGAAGTTTGAGTTAATTAAGGAGAGCCAGCACATATTTGTGAAAAGCAGATCGTGCTTGACTAATTTAATTGAATTTCTGATGAGTAACAGAGAAGGCTGATGGAGGGAATGCAATGGATGTTGTCTATATGGATTGTAAGAAAGCATTTGACAAAGTACCACAAAAAAGGTCGGTTAACAAAATTGAGGCTCATGGAAGGAGAGTCAGTGTCAGCTTGGGAAAAAATTGGCTCAAGGACAGAAAACAATGAGTCATGGTAAATGGTTGATTTTTCAGACTGTGGGATGATAGACTGTGGTGTTCCCCAAGGGTCAGGGCTAGGACCAGGGATATTGGAATACAGAGTAAAATTTCAAAATTTGCCAATGATACCAAACTTGGAGGTGTGGCAAACAGTGAGGATGATACAAATCGACTGCAACAGGATATAAATAGGCTAGCAGAATGGGCAAACAAGCGACAGATGGAATTTAATAATGAGAAGTGTGAGGTGAAGCATTTTGGCAGAAGGGATAGGAAGCAGCAATATAGACTTAGTGCCACAGTTCTAAAGAGTGTACAGGGACAGAGGGATCTTGGGTTCCATGTTCACAGATCCTTTAAGGGGGCAAGACATATTGAGAGAGTAGTTAGCAAAGCATGTGGGATCTTAAACTTCATAAATAGAGGTATTGAGTATATCAGCATAACTGCTTTGCTTAAACTTTATAAAGCTCTGGTTAGGCCACAACTAAGAGTATTGCAAAGGAAATTTATCGGAATGGTTCCAGGGATGAGGGATTTTAGCCCCAAGCTTGGGTTGGAGAAGCTGGGCTTATATTCCTTGGAGCAAAGGAGATTTGACGGAAGATTTGAAAGAGGTGTACAAGGTTATGACAAATTTAGATAAGGTAGACAAAAAAAAAACTGTTCGTATTAGGCGATGGTATAAGGACTAGAGGGCACAGATTTAAGGTTTTGGGCAAGAGACACAGGAGGGATGTGAGGAAGAACATTTTTACATAGCGGGTGGTAATGACCTGGAATTCACTGCCTATGAGGGTGGTAGAATTGGAGATGATCAATGATTTCAAAAAGGAAACTGGATGGGCACTTGAGGGAATTAAACTTGCAGAGCTACAGGGATAGAGAGGAACAACAGGCCTAATTATGTTGCTCTAGAGAGCCGGCATGGACACGATAGGCCAAGTGGCCTCCTTCCGTGCTGTAATAACTCTTAATTACTTCCTTTATAAAAAGTTCTATGTCTTTCCTACTATTTGCTTTTTTTTTCTGAACTGAAGCCATCTTAACCTCAAGATAAGATCGCAGTCACAAATTAACTCCCTATTATTCATTCAACTGTTAAGTCTATTTAAATTTAGCTGGACATCAGTATTGAAGTACTTTTGGACAATGCTACAAAGCCATGTCCCAGTCTGCCGTACAATTTTAGTAAAGAAGTTAACCTACAATCTGCGCCTGATTCACAGTGCGTGGGAATCCATCCAACAGAAATCCATTTTTGCAGGTTGGGCTGTCCAAGTTCTTATCAATCAATTCAACCACCATCTCATCGCTGACCTAAAGACAAAGAATCAAAAACTCATTACAAACAGGAAACATGTATGAAATCAGCTCCAAGTCCCTCCAGCTCTATGCCCCACCATCCCCACCCCAGAACATTCTACTAGCTAAAAATGGAGAGCTTCTAAAGAAAGTCTGTTAACTTTGAAAACAATTTGCATGTATGATTCCCACAAATTCCCAATCTCAAGCATTTTATCAGGAGAGAAATTTATAAAATGCATACACTGATCTCTCCACAAATCTAGAAGGGTGCAGGATAAAGGTACATAGAAGGTACATAAAAAAAATTGAAAATCTCAAATTATTTTATATACCTTCCAGAAATTAACTCAAGTGTCTAATTACATGGTTCGCTTGTTGAAAATGGTATATGGGACGAGAAAGGAGTTAGTGTCAATTGGACCAGAATATTTGTTTAGAAAATAAACACAAGCCTTGCGTCGCAAATGCATTCTTTCAGATCCTATCTTGTGCAACATTGCCAAAGATAAACAAGTACACCATGGCAACAAGGTATAGAAAACAAAAAATAAACACCATCGGATGAATCTAAAAATTTCAGTATTTGCTGACAACAAAAAAAGTCGGAGTTTGGCAAAAAGTCAGGAGGACTGTAAAAGAATTTAGGAAGAAAGATTAGTGGAATGGGCAGACTGGTGGGAGATGGAACTTAATATGGATGAGTGTGAAACATCTTGGGAGAAACCAGGAGCAGGAGTACAGTTTATATTTAATGGAAAAATAAAGAAAGGTGAAAGGTCTGGATGAACAGAAGTATCTGGGTGTTCAAATACATAATTTCCTGAATCTGCAAGTGCAGGTACAGAGTCATAAAAAGGCCAACAGAATTTTGGGTTATATAAATAGAAGCAAAGTGTACAACAGTAATGGTGAATTGATACAAACCAGTGATTAGACCACAGTTCAAGTCCCTTGTGCACTTTTGAATATCCCAACAAAGTTACAGAAAGCATTCAGCGTCGATTCACCAGGATAATGCCAAGGACAAAAAACTATTACGAGGAAAGACTTGTGATACAGGAACTATTTCCACCGGAGCAGAGAAGCCCAAAGATTTAATAATTTTAAAAAATTAAGCATTTTGGTAGAGTGAATCGCGATAGACTATTTTATCTTGGGAAGTCGGTGACAAGAGATCATTTATTCAAAATCGAGAACTTAGAAGAAATTTCTCAACATTGATTTTTTTGGGGGGCATGGAATGTCTTTCCATAGGGACTGACTGAGGCACAAAAAGATAAAAGGCTGGAGAAAAAAGTACACATGGGACCAGTTCTGGATTGCTCTAGCAAAGTGCTAGCACAGACATGATGGGCTAAAAGGCCTTCTGTGCTGTAAAGATCTGTTTTTATTGTAATCATTTTTAGCTCAAAATCCTTTGGCTATTTCATTTAAGTTCCATGGGCCGTAATAACTTTTTATGTGGTTAGTTTGTGACAACTACAAATTCAGTTATCCAATATCATTTGATTGCGTTACACTCATTCTTTGCAGCCCATATAAAAGGTAATGAACAGCTGCACTAAATTAGCAGGTTTACACAGGGTAGCTGAACTACACCGAACGAATAGATAGGTTTGCGATTCAATTGACATTCTGTACTAAGTGCAGTGATTTCTTCCAGGGTGCCAATAGGGGTGCTAAAATAGTCCTCAGTATTTTTAGATTGGGATAGAGGGGTTATGGGGTGTTGGTTGGAGAAGAGGAGGAAACAGCTAGGGTTTCCTGATCACTATCCAGCTGTCCTTGCTGGAAATGCACAACTTGATTTGGCTCTGGAGAAGGAGCACAGGGTGTCTGGCAGTATGCTTGAGATCTTCCACAACCAGTGGGCACTGCAGGGACTAGAGCGAGTGGATATATTATTTCATTTGATAAGTTTTCTTTGTCTTTCTATGACTTAGGATTTAATAGTTGTGTCCCTCTAAAAAGAGGATACTTTTGATGGATTTTTTTGGGGTTGATGACATTGGAGCAACCTAGAGCCTCCTTATGGATTAACAGAAAAATAAACTGTAGAATAATCCCTTGAGTGCTGGCCACCCTTCGGTAACTCACTCAGGTGACCACTCTATACATAAACATAATCAAGAAGCATCAACAAGGAGTTTTATTGCAGAGTGCATCACATCAGTCCAGTCCTCATCAATGACCACACACTTGCACTTTCCAGCAATAATCACTACATACTGTTAAGGGGTAGCAACTTTTGCAATTTATTCCTTTCTTCGCTCAGAGATGCCTATGCCATTGAAACTCTATTGCTCACTCCCCTCCCTGTTTAAATCAGATATTTCAAGTCAAGGAACGATCAAAGCCAGGATCTTTCTAGTCTCATGAAAGAGTTTTCACACTGAGCAGTGCCTTTAGCAGTCTGATACCAGGAAAACATCTATCCAATACGGTTTATTCAGCATTGAGTTCAAGCATAGTTGACAATCACAAGCTAATTTTTAGAATACACACACTAAAGGCAATAACATTTCAGTACTGACAACAAAGGCCAATTTTATTATACACCACTTACTAATTTGCCAGCATCCATTTTTTGCTTTAACTTCTGACCCAATTCTGATCCAGTTGCTACCATCGCTCGCAGCATGTCACCTGTTGCTAAGTGACAGACATTGTAGTGGTCAACAAGTCTATGAGCCTGAAACAAGAATAGAAAGCAACTAAGGTATCTTTATACAATTGGGAAGTACATAAATCAGTATTGCTGGAAATGAAAAAAAATCTGTCCAACAAGTCTCACTCCAAACCACAAATTATCTACTTGAAATAAATACATTAGAACAGGTTGTTAAGACATTGAATGCTTTACATGTGGCTATTGGGGTAAAGACTAAGCCATCTATTAACAACTTGCATTTATACAGTGCCTTTAACAGAATAAAACATCCCTAGACACTTCACAGAAGCAATATCAGCAAACATTTTACACCAAGCCACACAGACAGATGATAAATATCTTTGTCAAAGAGGTAGATTTTAAGGAGCATCTTAAAGGAGGAGAGAGGAGTGGAGTGGCAGAAGGTTTTGGGAGGCGAATTTCAGTTTAGAGTCTTGGCAGCCAAAAGCACAGGATGATGAGGCAAAAGAAACCGAGGATGCACAAGAGGCCAGCATCGAAAAAACACAGAGTTCTCGATGGGTTTCAGGGCTGCAGGAGGGGTTCAAGGAATGTGGAGGGAATTGAGGTTGGAGATGGGGTGGTAATTTCATGGGTGGATATTTTTTTTAAAAAACAGGGCTGACGACAGCAAATTTCAAGGAGGGGGAAATATTTACAATATCAGCTAGCATGGGAGCCAGAAATCCAATTTGGGTGGTCAGCAGTTTTGTAGAACTAGGTTGAGAGCAGGAGGTGGGTCTAACAGACAAAATGGAATTGAACAAGTATTTGAAAAATATAAATGATATGAGGAAAGGATAGGACAATCCAATTAACGGATAGTTCCAAATGAAAAGACAGCAGTGACATACTGAGCCGAAAGGCTTCCTACTGTGCCGTAATTTCTATAAAATAGAAATAGTTTCCTCTGTTCTTCCATGCTAATACTGAGAACTGTAACTAAATCCTTGAGGTACTGGTGAGCTACTATTCACAATTGCAAGTTAGGTTCTTCATACCAATAAAAAGGAGTCAATAATAACCACCAGCACAACATGGGACACCAAGATAATGTGTGCTTTTGAACTTAATTGACACTCCAAGCTTTTAATGAGGCAAAATATTCACAATGTATTTGTCACGCACATCGGAGGTGCGATGATAGAAGCATTCGCAGAGGAACTCTGAAGAATTTTGAAAAAACAGCCCGTGTCTTTAAAAAATGAATCTTGATTTTTTAAAAGTGAACTATGGTCCAAAATGGCCAAAGAAGAGAAGTGAATTAGCCCTTTTGTATATTCAAATAGGCTGACAAAGGACAAATCTTCAAAGCCAAAAGGTGATAATGAAACCCATTTCACACCCATCTTAAAAGGCTGCGTTTGCTGACAATGCTACCACTAGGTGGTGCTGCAGAGGCACATGCACAAATGCAGCATGTGTGACTAAAACGTCACAGTCTGCGACTTCAGGCAGCTGCCAGGACTAAAGATGGTGTTGCTCAAATAATCACACGAAGGCAACCTAACCTAAACACATGGCAGCACACAATGGCGGGAGGGAGAGCGTGCAGAGCAGGACGATGAGGGGGCATGTGAGCGGGCCGGGGACTGGGGGGGAGCAGAGCGGCCTGAGAGCCGCATGGGGGTGACGGGGGAGTGGAGTGGCCGAAAACGAAGTGGCCAGAAACAGCAGCGAGGGGGAGCGGAACGGCCGGAGAGCAGTGATGGGGCGGGAGCGAGCAGCCAGAGAGCAGCGATGGGGGGGGGGGGGGGGAAGCAGCCAGAGAGCAGCGAGGGGGGTGGGGGGGGGGGGGAGCGGCCGGACAGCAGTGAAGTGGGGGTGGGGAGGAGAGAGCAGCTGGAGAGCTGCGAGGGCAGGGGGGGGGGGGGGGGGGGGCGGGGGGAGCAGAGCGGAAGCGGCCAGAGAGCAGCAAAGGGGGGGAGCGGACGGAGAGCAGCCGGAGAGAGCAGCGACGGGGAATGGGGTGGTGGGGGGGGTAAAGAGGAGACGAGGCAGCCGGGGAGAGCAGTGCAGTGGGGGGAGCCTCCCTCCATCACATCACTCTCACACACGCTCTCTCCCTCCTCCCTCACCTCACGCACGCGAACTCTCCGCCGCCCTCCCTCACGCCACAGCGCGAACTCTCCCGCCTCCCTCCCTCCCCTCACGCACGAACTCTCCGCCTCCCTCACGCACGCGCGCCCCTCTCCGCCTGCCCCTCTCCCTCCCGCGCGCACAACACTCACACACACTCTCTTCTCTCCCACTCCCCCTCCCCCCCTCCTCACTCTCACTCTCCTCCCCTCCCCCCTCCCCTCCTCATACTCTCATCCCTCTCACTCTCTCCCTCCATCCCTCCCTCACACTCTCTCTCTCTCTCCCTCCCTCCCTCTCACACTCTCTCTCTCTCCTCTCTCCCTCCCTCCCTCTCACACTCTCTCTCTCTCTCCCTTCCTCCCTCTCACACCCCTCCCTCTCCCTCTCTCCCTCCCTCTCACACTCACTCTCCCTCCCTCTCACACTCCTCCGTTCTCTCACTCTCTCTCTCTCTCCCTCCCTCCCTCTCACACTCTCTCTCTCTCTCTCCCTCCCTCCCTCTCACACTCTCCGTCTCTCGCTCCGTCTCTCTCACACTCTCCGTCTCTCACTCTCCTCTCTCCCTCCCTCTCACACTCTCTCTCTCTCTCCCTCCTCCTCTCACACTCTCCGTCTCTCTCTCCCTCCCCCCCTCTCACACTCTCCGTCTCTCGTCTCTCGCTCCGTCTCTCTCTCCCTCCCCCCCCCTCACACTCTCCGTCTCTCGCTCTCTCTCTCCCCCCCCCTCACACACTCTCCCCCCCTCACACTCCCCCTCTCACACTCCCTCTCACACTCTCTCCCTCCCACACTCCCTCTCACACTCCCTCTCACACTCCCTCTCACACTCCCCTCTCCCTCTCCCTCTCACTCTCCCTCTCACTCTCACTCTCCTCTCCCTCCTCACACTCTCTCCCTCTCACACTCTCTCCCTCTCACACTCTCTCCCTCTCACACTCTCTCCCTCTCACACTCTCTCCCTCTCAC